>NC_040888.2:2020655-2143155 GCF_900634795.4 Betta splendens | reverse complement strand
CTGTCGCGTGTCCTTTCCTGTCCTGTCCTGTCCTGTGTCCTGTGTCCTGTGTCCTGTGTCCTGTGTCCTGTGTCCTGTCTCCTGTGTCCTGTCGCGTGTCCTGTCGCTGTGTCCTGTGTCCTGTGTCCTGTGTCCTGTGTCCTGTGTCGCGTGTTGCGTGTTGCGTGTCCTGTGTCCTGTGTCCTTTGTCCTGTCCTGTGTCACGTGTTGCGTGTGCTGTGTCCTGTCCTGTGTCCTGTGTCCTGTGTCCTGTGTCCTGTGTCCTGTGTCCTGTGTCCTGTGTCGCGTGTCCTGTGTCCTGTGTCCTGTGTTTTGTGTCCTGTGTTGCGTGTTGCGTGTCCTGTCCTGTGTCCTGTGTCCTGTGTCCTGTGTCCTGTGTCCTGTGTCCTGTCGCGTGTCGCGTGTCCTGTCCTGTGTCCTGTGTCCTGTCGCGTGTCCTGTGTCCTATCCTGTCCTGTATCCTGTCCTGTTTCCTGTGTCCTGTGTCCTGTGTCCTGTGTCCTGTGTCCTGTCCTGTCCTGTCCTGTCCTGTCCTGTCCTGTCCTGTCCTGTCCTGTGTCCTGTCCTGTGTCCTGTCGCGTGTCCTGTCCTGTCCTGTCCTGTGTCCTGTGTCCTGTGTCCTGTGTCCTGTGTCCTGTGTCCTGTCTCCTGTCTCCTGTGTCCTGTCGCATGTCCTGTCACTGTGTCCTGTGTCCTGTGTCCTGTGTCCTGTGTCCTGTGTCCTGTGTCCTGTGTCGCGTGTTGCGTGTTGCGTGTCCTGTGTCCTTTGTCCTGTCCTGTGTCACGTGTTGCGTGTGCTGTGTCCTGTCCTGTGTCCTGTGTCCTGTGCCCTGTGTCCTGTCCTGTCCTGTCCTGTCCTGTGTCCTGTGTCCTGTGTCCTGTGTCCTGTGTCCTGTCCTGTGTCGCGTGTCCTGTGTCGCGTGTCCTGTGTCCTGTGTCCTGTGTTTTGTGTCCTGTGTCCTGTGTTGCGTGTTGCGTGTCCTGTGTCCTGTCCTGTCCTGTCCTGTCCTGTCCTGTGTCCTGTGTCCTGTGTCCTGTGTCCTGTCGCGTGTCGCGTGTCCTGTCCTGTGTCCTGTGTCCTGTGTCCTGTCGCGTGTCCTGTGTCCTGTCCTGTGTCCTGTGTCCTGTCGCGTGTCCTGTGTCCTGTCCTGTCCTGTCCTGTATCCTGTCCTGTTTCCTGTGTCCTGTGTCCTGTGTCCTGTGTCCTGTGCTGTCCTGTCCTGTCCTGTCCTGTCCTGTCCTGTCCTGTCCTGTCCTGTCCTGTCCTGTGTCCTGTCGCGTGTCCTGTCCTGTCCTGTCCTGTCCTGTGTCCTGTGTCCTGTGTCCTGTCTCCTGTCTCCTGTCTCCTGTGTCCTGTCGCATGTCCTGTCACTGTGTCCTGTGTCCTGTGTCCTGTGTCCTGTGTCCTGTGTCGCGTGTTGCGTGTCCTGTGTCCTGTGTCCTTTGTCCTGTCCTGTGTCACGTGTTGCGTGTGCTGTGTCCTGTCCTGTGTCCTGTGTCCTGTGTCCTGTGCCCTGTGTCCTGTCCTGTCCTGTCCTGTCCTGTCCTGTGTCCTGTGTCCTGTGTCCTGTGTCCTGTCCTGTGTCGCGTGTCCTGTGTCGCGTGTCCTGTGTCCTGTGTCCTGTGTTTTGTGTCCTGTGTCCTGTGTTGCGTGTTGCGTGTCCTGTGTCCTGTCCTGTCCTGTCCTGTCCTGTCCTGTCCTGTGTCCTGTGTCCTGTGTCCTGTGTCCTGTCGCGTGTCGCGTGTCCTGTCCTGTGTCCTGTGTCCTGTGTCCTGTCGCGTGTCCTGTGTCCTGTCCTGTGTCCTGTGTCCTGTGTCCTGTGTCCTGTGTCCTGTGTCCTGTGTCCTGTCCTGTGTCCTGTGTCCTTTGTCGTGTGTTGCGTGTTGCGTGTTGCGTGTCCTCTCCTGTCCTGTCCTGTGTCCTTTGTCCTGTGTCGCGTGTTGAGTGTTGCGTGTCGCGTGTGCTGTGTCCTGTCCTGTTTCCTGTGTCCTGTGTCCTGTCCTGTGCTGTCCTGTCCTGTGTCCTGTCCTGTGTCCTGTCCTGTGTCCTGTCGCGTGTCCTGTCCTGTCCTGTCCTGTGTCCTGTGTCCTGTCTCCTGTGTCCTGTCTCCTGTGTCCTGTCGCGTGTCCTGTCGCTGTGTCCTGTGTCCTGTGTCCTGTGTCCTGTGTCCTGTGTCCTGTCCTGTGTCCTGTTTCGCGTGTTGCGTGTCCTGTGTCCTGTGTCCTGTGTCCTGTGTCCTGTGTCCTGTGTCGCGTGTTGCGTGTCCTGTGTCTTGTGTCCTTTGTCCTGTCCTGTGTCACGTGTTGCGTGTGCTGTGTCCTGTCCTGTGTCCTGTGTCCTGTGCCCTGTGTCCTGTCCTGTCCTGTCCTGTCCTGTCCTGTCCTGTCCTGTGTCCTGTGTCCTGTGTCGCGTGTCGCGTGTCGCGTGTCCTGTGTCCTGTGTCTTGTGTCCTGTGTCCTGTGTCCTGTGTCCTGTGTCCTGTGTTGCGTGTTGCGTGTCCTGTGTCCTGTCCTGTCCTGTCCTGTCCTGTGTCCTGTCCTGTCCTGTGCTGTCCTGTGTCCTGTGTCCTGTGTCCTGTGTCCTGTGTCCTGTGTCCTGTCGCGTGTCGCGTGTCGAGTGTCCTGTCCTTTGTCCTGTGTCCTGTCCTGTCCTGTCCTGTCCTGTCCTGTCCTGTCCTGTCGTGTCCTGTCCTGTCCTGTGTCCTGTGTCCTGTGTCCTGTGTCCTGTCCTGTGTCCTGTGTCCTGTGTCCTGTCGCGTGTCCTGTCGCGTGTCCTGTGTCCTGTGTCCTGTCCTGTGTCCTGTCCCGTGTCCTGTGTCCTGTGTCCTGTGTCCTGTCCTGTGTCTTGTGTCCTGTGTCCTGTGTCCTGTGTCCTGTGTCCTGTGTCCTGTGTCCTGTCCTGTCCTGTCCTGTCCTGTGTCCTGTGTCCTGTGCTGTGTCCTGTCGCGTGTCCTGTGTCCTGTCCTGTGTCCTGTGTCCTGTCTCCTGTGTCCTGTCTCCTGTGTCCTGTCGCGTGTCCTGTCGCTGTGTCCTGTGTCCTGTGTCCTGTCCTGTCCTGTCCTGTGTCCTGTGTCCTGTGTCCTGTGTCCTGTGTCGCGTGTTGCGTGTCCTGTGTCCTGTGTCCTGTCCCCTGTCCTGTGTCCTGTGTCGCGTGTTGCGTGTCCTGTGTCCTTTGTCCTGTCCTGTGTCACGTGTTGCGTGTGCTGTGTCCTGTCCTGTGTCCTGTGTCCTGTGTCCTGTGTCCTGTGTCCTGTGTCCTGTCCTGTCCTGTCCTGTCCTGTCCTGTCCTGTCCTGTGTCCTGTGTCCTGTGTCCTGTGTCCTGTGTCCTGTCCTGTGTCGCGTGTCGCGTGTCCTGTGTCCTGTGTCCTGTGTCCTGTGTTTTGTGTCCTGTGTCCTGTGTTGCGTGTTGCGTGTTGCGTGTCCTGTGTCCTGTCCTGACCTGTCCTGTCCTGTCCTGTGTCCTGTGTCCTGTGTCCTGTGTCCTGTGTACTGTCGCGTGTCGCGTGTCCTGTCCTGTGTCCTGTGTCCTGTCGCGTGTCCTGTGTCCTGTCCTGTGTCCTGTCCTGTCCTGTCCTGTCCTGTCCTGTGTCCTGTGTCCTGTGTCCTGTGTCCTGTGTCCTGTCCTGTGTCCTGTGTCCTGTGTCCTGTCGCGTGTCCTGTCGCGTGTCCTGTGTCCTGTGTCCTGTCCTGTGTCCTGTCCCGTGTCCTGAGTCCTGTGTCCTGTGTCCTGTGTCCTGTGTCCTGTGTCCTGTCCTGTGTCCTGTGTCCTGTGTCCTGTCCTGTGTCCTGTCCCGTGTCCTGAGTCCTGTGTCCTGTGTCCTGTGTCCTGTCCTGTGTCCTGTGTCCTGTGTCCTGTGTCCTGTCGCGTGTTGCGTGTCGCGTGTCGCGTGTCCTGTCCTGTGTCCTGTGCTGTGTCCTGTCGCGTGTCCTGTCCTGTGTCCTGTGTCCTGTGTCCTGTCGCGTGTCCTGTGTCCTGTGTCCTGTGTCCTGTCCTGTGTCCTGTGTCCTGTGTCCTGTGTCCTGTCCTGTGTCCTGTGTCCTGTGTCCTGTGTCCTGTGTCCTGTCCTGTCCTGAGCTTGAGCTGCATCTGTCCTTCCTCATCCCACTGTTCTTGTCCAGGAGCTGACCAAGCGGGAGGTGGTGAACGTCACGCACCTGGTGATCCCGGCCGAGCTGGGCGCTCTGCTGCAGGCGGCCGGAGGTGGGTGTGCGTCTGCGCGTCAGCGCGTCTGCGCGTCAGCCGCAGGTGGGCGAAGCTCGGCTCACCTTTTCCTCTGTGTGCAGTGAGGAGGGAGCTGCACTCAGACTGTCTGGCTCTGCTCCAGGCTCCTCACATCCAGGAGGAGGCTCAGCTCACGCTGCCTCTGGACATCAACAACTACCCCTTCTACCGCTACGTGCAGATCCACTTTAGGGTCAGAGTCCAGTCACACAGGATGATTCATCAAGGTTGGAAAGCATGGTCTCATCCTTTGTTACCATAGGAACCAAAGTTTGGGATGTTGATGGCGCCTCTGGAGTCACCTCTGACCCGTGTGGAGGAGGACCTGAGGAAGGAGGCGCTGGAGCTCTTCAACATGGTTTACACCCGTTTGATTACATCAGAACACGAACTAAAACTCTACTTGACATGACCGGTCCTGTGGCTCCGGACTCTGTCGTCCGCAGGTGCTGCGATTCATGGGCGACCCGCACCTGAACGGGGCGCAGGAAAACATGTTCGGCAATTACATCGTGCAGAGAGGCCTGATGTCGCCGGGGCTGCGGGACGAGATCCTGGCCCAGGTGCTGAACCAGGTGTGGAGGAACGTGAACGCCGCCAACGCTGAGCGGGGCTGGCTGCTGCTGCTCGCCTGTGTCTGCAGCTTCGCGCCGTCGCCCAGGATGGAGAAGTACCTCCTGAAGTGAGTCCGGGCTGGTCTTTGGGCGTGGGCCCTGAGGGGGCGTGATTAAGAGCGAGCGGTGCTTCTCCCGAGGTTCGTGTCGGACCACGCTCCCGCCGGCTGCCAGGCGCTGCTGCAGCACCGGCTCATCCAGGCCGGGCAGAAGGCCCAGCTGGGCGGCGCCGCGGCTGAGGCGGCCCGAACGTACCCGCTGTCGCTGCTGGAGTGGACGGCCAACAGGAAGAAGGCCAACGCCGTGCTGCACCTGCACTGCTCCGACGGTGAGACGCTGCTTTGACCTGACTTCACTGGAGTCTGGTTCAGGTGAAGCTAACGTGGACGTGGTAACAGTGGGCATGAGGGTCTAGTTTAGTCCTCGTCCACCCACGAGCATCGATTCATTCTAGACCTGCAGGGCGTCACCTTTGATGTGTGGCTCCATTTCAGCCTCCATCATTGATTATTCATGGTCAGGATCCAGTGTCTGAATAGTGTAATTTAGCGTTTTATAACGGAACTCTCGTGCGTAGGAGGCTCCTTCCTGTGCCCCGTGAACTCCTGGACCAGCGGAGAGGACGTGGCCGGACACATCCTGCGCCACAGGTGGGAACATGGCCCACGGGCCTCCGAGCCCACTCCCACAGTGTGACTCACAGGGGTCTCATTGAATGGCTGCAGGGGGGTGTCCGACTGGTGGCGGGGCAGCTCGGTTCTGATGAAGGAGCACGGCCAGTGGGTGGAGTTGGCGGGCCACGACTACGTGATGGACCTCATCGCCGACCTGGAGCTGCCGCCCGAGTTCCCCAAGCAGAAGAGTTACTTCGTCATCAGCGCCGACAGCCCGACGCGGGTCCGGGCCAACGGCAGCCTGTCAGTAGCAAACACACAGAAGCGCCACACGCAGCACGAACGCAGTCCGACCCGTGTTCTGCTCGCCCAGGGCTCTGTTCGGAGGGGGCTTCGACTCGGACGAGGAGCTGGCGCCGTCCCTGCCCCCCCTCGGCGGCGGCGGCAGACAGGCCTACAGCGTGGCCGAGTCCGACGGATACTACAGCCACGGTACCGCTCACCCGCAGACGAGCAGAACACGGTTCTGCCCCGGTACTGACTCTGCGCTCTCTGTGTCCAGGGGACTCGGACGCCTTCAGCGATGGGCAGACGCAGAGAGGAATGGACCGGTACCTGGACAGTCTGTTCGACCCAGTGCTGTCAGACAGCAGCATAGTGAGTTTTAAACCGTCCACACCTTCACTTCACTCGCTTTTTTTCCCATTTTCCCATTTCTTTAAGAGCAATCAGCTTACGTTAATAATACATGAAGGAAACAATGGTCTCCACCTGATCTTCAGGGGAGCAATGACGGACGCGTGGAACATGTGATCCCCTGCTTGTGTTTGTGTATGAATGGAGCAGAGAGGGGGGTGATTGGGTTACGGACCCAGCGTCGCTGCCTGCAGCTTCAGGCACACGTCGCTGCGCAGGGTCGTCGCTCCGACGCCGACTTCACCGCACGTTTTATTTCTCGGATTCAACCTTTCGCTGTCGCTTGAAAACGAGAGTTTCTGCATGTGGGAGCGATGCGGTCCAAGCTGCTAGTTATGTAGGTGAGAGTTCCTGCTGAGCGCTTTTTCCAGGGCGTACGGTACTTCCTGGGCTGGATTCGCTTCCCATCATCCCGGTGGGAACACGCTTCATGTCTCGCGACCTGCTCGTCTCCATCCGTCCGTCTAACTCTGAACACTCTGTGCTCGGTCGCTGCCGTCCTCTGTCCAGGACATGGAGAAGAGCGGGAGTCTGTCTGCCCGGATGAAAGGAGGAGGAGGAGTAGGCGTCCCAGCAGAAGGAGGCGGAGAGGAGGGGAGCACCCTGACCTCCAGTCGGCCTTTCCCACCAGGAATTCATCCTGGAGGTAAAACAGGTCATCGAGTTTGGATCTTTCCTACAGCTTCTGTTGTTACATGTCTGCGTCTTCTCTTTCTTTTCTCAGCTTCTAAATTCTCCTACATCTTAACTTAATGAGGTTCATTAACAGATTTGCCTTTGATGTCACCGTAACGTTTCCTAGTGGCTTGTTGCAGACTTTCACCCCACGCAGTAAAGCATGTGGAGGTGAAGTGACTTGGTGCAGTTCCTCGTCTGTGAAGCTGTGACAAGCGAGCGGAGCTCATAGATAATGCATCCACAGCCTTTCACCACAGACCTATGGGCGCCTGTGGGTCAAACATGGTCTCGCCTCATCTGGTTCTGGATCTGGTCCTGTTCAGTTTCACCTATTGTGTTAGCGCTTCTGAACTTGGAAGCACTAAATTCCGTCTGACTTCCAATGTGCATATAATTAATGGCTGCGTCTGCTTTGGTTGGAGAGTCAGTGATCAGCACTAACAGGAGACACCACCCTGTTCCCTCTGAAGCGGTGCCAGTGCTCCCAGTGGCAGGAGGAATGATGCCCCCCATCCCCACCATGCCCATCCCCTCCCACCACCACCACTACGAACAGCAGCAGCAGCAGCGGCAGTATCACCAGTACAACCGCCCCCGGCACCTCCCCCCCCAGCAGCCCTCCCCCACCTCCACCCCTGCCCCCCCGGCACCCAAGCGCGCAGCTCCCGCCCCGGCAGCCTCGCGTGCGCCCGCCGCCGCTTCTGTGGCGGGTGGAGACGCTGAGGCGGGTCACGTCGGTCCGCCGGGGGGGCCCTCGGTCCCGGGCCCGGTAGAACCAGGCCTGCCTGTGATGACGGGGGTGCCAGGTACACAGACAGGAGTGGTTTGGTTCTGGTGTGGCCTGACGCATGCGGGCGTGATGGAGCTATCGTTAGATCGTTCGGGTTCACTGTAAAGAGCTTCTGCGTGTGTTATGGTTGATGTGGGGGTGAATGCATCCTGCCCTTTACTGCAGCAGACTGGACCTTCACGCTGTGTTTATGTGTTCATTCCTCCCCAGGATCGGAGCAGGCGGTGCTGACTCAGCAGCAGCAGGCCATCATCAACCAGCAGGCCATCATCCTGGTGTGTCACAGGACGTTAGCGTTAGCGCTTCAGTCAGGGCTCATAATGACGTGTGTATGTGTGTGTGCATGCATCTGTGTGTGTGTGTATGCGTCTGTGTATGTGTCTGTGTGCATGCGTCTCTGTTTTTGTGTGTGTGTGTGCGTCTGTGTGTGTGTGCATGCGTCTGTGTGTGTGTATGCGTCTGTGTGTGTGTGTATTCGTCTGTGTATGTGTCTGTGTGCATGCGTCTCTGTTTTTGTGTGTGTGTGTGCGTCTGTGTGTGTGTGCATGCGTCTGTGTGTGTATGCGTCTGTGTGTGTGTGTGTGTGCATGCGTGTGTGTGTGTGTGTGTGTGTGTGTGTGTGCATGTGTGCATCTGTGTGTGTATGCGTCTGTGTGTGCGTCTGTGTGTGTGTGTATGCGTCTGTGTGTGTGTGTGTGTGTGTGTGTGTGCATCTGTGTGTGTGTGTGTGTGTGTGTGTGTGTGTGTGTGTGTGTGTGTGTATGCGTCTGTGTGCATGCGTCTCTGTTTTGTGTGTGTGTGTGCATGCGTCTCTGTTTTGTGTGTGTGCGTGTCAGGCCCAGCAGATGACCATGCAGGCCATGGCCATCCAGCAGCAGATGTTGTCCTCCTTCCCCCCCGTGGCTCCAGCTCCTCAGTCCCCACCGTCACAGCACCAGCATTCCAGCCCAGTGAGTACAGACCATAATGAAAAGACCAGTCCAGGAGACGACTCACTCACCTCCGTCGTTTTCATGTTCCTGTGCAGCTCACACGAGGGGAGGAGTCACCGTACACACAACGCCCTGCTGCCGCTCAGCAGAAGAGCAGTGGGTTTATTTATTATGAATCATGTGACCGGTCTGTGAATCGTGGGTGCAGAGGTGACGATGTCTGAATGTCAGGTCCGACCCGCGGCCGTCCTCCGGAGGACGTGGTCCAGTCCAGCGCCAGTAACACCGAGCGCCTGGAGCCCAGCCACGACATCAAAGACATCATCAAGCAGCACCAGCCTGCAGCCTCCTCAGGGTCCAGTGGACCGGCGCCGCAGAGGTTCCGCACACATCCAGCACATCCACGTTTCAGCGCAGGAGGCTTTTATTCTCCTACTTTTAATGTGTGTAGGAAAAGCGACGGCAGAACGTTCGCGAAGAAGCCGGATCCTCACGACGAAGCCATTGAGATTCTGAAGGACCAGATGGCCAACCCACCACAACCGGTACCGGGCCTCACAGCCGAGCTCCTCCTGCAGCGCCAAGGCCACGCCCACAGGCCGCTGACGCATCCTCTGCCTTTTGTGTCGAACTGCAGACACAAAGGAGATCCCAACACAAGCACGAGGGCGTCAAAGTGGCCCAGACGACCAGACCTCGGCCCGCGGGTCCGTCTGCCCCCAGCGCCGGAGCCGGTCCGGCTCCGCCTCCAGGTGCACGGTCGCAAAGAGCAGCCCATCTGCGTGTGTAGGAAGGCGCTGTAAAAGTGTGTGTGTGTGTGTGTGTGTGTGTGTGTGTGCGTGTGTGTGTGTTCCTGTGCGTGTGTCCTGTGCGTGTGTGTGTGTGTGTTCCTGTGCGTGTGTGTGTGTGTTCCTGTGTGTGTTCCTGTGCGTGCGTCCGTGTGTGTGTGTGTGTGTGTTTCTGTGCATGAGTGGGTTCCTGTGTCTGTGTGTGTGTGTCCGTGCGTGTGTGTGTGCGTCCTGGGTCTGTGTGTGTGTTTCTGTGCATGTGTGGGTTCCTGTGTGGGTTCCTGGGTCTGTGTGTGTGCGTCCGTGCGTGTGTGCGTGCGTCCGTGTGTGTGTGCAGTCTCCAGGGAGCTGCCCGTAGAGGAGGAGGTCATCCAGACTCAGCTCCACAGCCGGACCAGTGAGGAGTATTACACCTACTCCAACGTGCCGTGGAAGCTCTTCGTGAGGAAAGAGGTTCGTGAGCGGAAGCACAGACCGTCCTCATCCGTTCACGCCTCTAACAAACATGTTGATGGTTGATGTTGCTCTGTTCTCAGGTGTTTTATCCTAAAGAGACCTTCAACAACCCGCTGATTCTGGACCTGATCTTCAAACAGGTTCGTCTACTTTTTACTCATCTTTGCAGTCATTTGATGAGGAACCTGTAACTTCAGATGGTTTGAACTTGAACAGGTGGTGCACGACACCTTCTGTGAGGGCTGCATCCGCATCACGCAGGAGGAGAGACAGAGGATGAGGGGCCTCTTTGGTACGAGACCACGCGCTCAACGCCCTGAAAGGACCGCGGCCGAACTCACCCTCTTTGTTTCTCTCAGACGAGAACAAGGTGGATCCAGTTTCGGGAACACACGACGAGAACGTGAAGAAGAAGGTTGTGTCCATGGCCCGAGACTCGTGGGAGATCTACTTCTCGCGCCTCTTCCCGGCCTCTGTGAGTCCACGTGTCTGATAATAAGCGGTTCGTGTGGATTTGAACAGACGCCGCAGCTCGTACGTGTCTTTAACCGGTCTCTGGTGTTGTATGTTGTGTGTTGTTTGTTGTGTGTGTTGTGTTTGTCTGTGTTGTGTCTTGTGTACTGTGCGTTGTGTGTGTTGTGTTTGTATGTGTTGTCTGTGTTGTGTGTTGTGTGTGTTGTGTTTGTATGTGTTGTGCGTTGTGTGTTGTGTGTGTTGTGATTGTATGTGTTGTCTGTGTTGTGTGTTGTGCGTTGTGTGTTGTGTGTGTTGTGTGTGTATGTGTTGTCTGTGTTGTGTGTTGTGTGTCGTGTGTGTTGTGTTTGTATGTGTTGTCTGTGTTGTGTGTTGTGCGTTGTGCGTTGTGTGTGTTGTGTTTGTATGTGTTGTCTGTGTTGTGTGTTGTGTGTCCTGTGTCGTGTGTCGTGTGTTTCAGGGCAGCGTGGGGACTGGAGTGCAGGTGCTGTCTGTTTCTCATAAAGGCATCAAGCTGCTGAAGATGGTGAAAAGCGGCTCGACGGCTTCAGACTACTTCAAGGTTCTGAGGCCTTACAGGTAAAAGAACGCATGGCTGTGGTGCAGTTCTGTGTGAAAAGGGTGACGTGACCTCTGACCCCCCCCCCCTCTGGTCCCGGCTTCCTTTCCAGCTACTCGGACATCCTCTTCGTGTCCATTCCATCCAGTAACATGCTGGAGTTCAACCTGACCAACGAGAAGCTGATCCTGTTCTCCGCCAAGGCCCCGCAGGTCAAACACATGATCGACCACTTCCTCACAGAGCTCAAGAAGGTCAGAGGTCGTCTGTGCAGGGCCGTGTTTATATTATGACTGCAAGGTAGATGGACCTGCGTCTGGTCTGTGTCAGGACTCCGAGTACGTGGTGGCCGTGCGGAACTACGTCACCGAGGACCGGACCCTGCTCAGCTTCCACAAAGGCGACATCGTGAGGCTGCAGCAGCGGGACGGGCTGGAGGCCGGTGAGACGCACACCCTGTCTGCGGCGCATGCTGCATTAAGTGTGCGTTCGTTTCATTCCACCCCGCGCTGTGTTTGCGTGCGTGCGTGTGTTCAGGCAAATATTACGGCTGCATAGTGAGGAAGAAGGTGATGCTCCTGGAAGAGCTGAGGAGAGACACTCCAGAATTCGGTGGGTTCAGGGTGAAACCCAAACGCACAAAGTCATTTCGCCTCGTTGCGTCGTCTGTTGTGGTTCTGTCTTCGCATCGGAGCCTCTCTCTGACTCCTCTTCTGTCCAGGCTGGAAGTTCGGGGCTGTTTACGGAAAGCTGGGGCTGTTCCCCAGGGACTGCGTGCGGCCGGTGGCCGCCCCGGACTTCCTGCTTCTTCCTGCTGAGCGGGTGGAGCCTCGGGACCGGCACGGACGAGTGGCCGCCTCGGCGGCGCTGGCCGTCGCCATGGGCTCCGCGGTCGCCGCCCACGAGCTGGACCTCTCCACGGAGGTGACGTCACCGAGGAGCCGCGGGTGCGGCGTCCGAGCGCGGTCCTGGCTTTTTATGGCGCCTGTTTGTGCATCAGGTGGTGAACGGGACGTACGGGGACGGGCTGAGCCTGGAGCAGGACGAGCCTCTGCACGGGGAGCTGCACATGGCCGAGTTCGCCAGGAAGTACTTCCGAGAGGCGCAGAGGAGCAGAAGGTGTGAGGCAGCGCCTCGTTTTAAGGTCTCGTGTCTGTTGACGCGCCCGCATTCACACGCAGCTGCTTCCACAGCGATCACAAGGCCAAGAAGAAGGAGGGCAGGGATCCCGCCGACATGGTCAAGTTCTCCAAGGTGAGACGAGACTGTGAGACTGGGGACAGTGTTTGCTTTTCAGCAGATTCCCTCCCTCCTCACTGTGCGTTCGACTCCCCAGTCTCCAATCCAGGAGTCTCTGATCGACTTCTCAGACAGCGGCATGAACAGAGTGGCAGCCGACATCTTCTTAGGTGAGAAAAGTAGGAGGAAGAGGAGGAGGGTGAAAGTCTCAGTCTGGTTTACTCACTTCTCGTCCGTGTCTCACTGTTTTGCAGCCATAATGAAGTTCATGGGGGACTTTCCACTTAAAGGCCAAACCGAGCAGGACCTGGTCACCACAATACTGAGGGTAAACGCAGACCAACATCCACCCAGTAACAAAGGTACCAGCTGTCTGTGTGTTTTCATGGTGTTTGCGTCGACCTTCCAGCTGAGCGCTGATCACGGCCTGATAAAGGACGAAGCCTACTGCCAGCTGATGAAGCAGGTGACCGCCAACACCAGCTCCAAGCCGTAGGTTCCGCTGTACCCGACTGTGGGAGGTGGTGGGTGGCTGTCGTCCACTGGGAGGCCTGATGTGAGCGGTGTGTGTGTGTGTGTGTGTGTGTGTGTGTGTGTGTGTGTGTGTGTGTGTGTGTGTGTGTGTGTGTGTGTGTGCGTTGGGTGCAGGGACAGCTGTCAGAGAGGCTGGAGGCTGCTCTACATCCTCACCGCGTTCCACCGCTGCTCCGACGTCATGAAGCCGTTCCTGCTGAGGTTCCTCCAGGACACCTGCGATGGGCCTGCGCTGCAGTACCAAGGTGGGACCCCCGCCCGACCCGGGTCCACCTGGGTCCACCTCGGCCGGCCTATTAGTGATGATTCATTGCTTTCGCTTACGCAGGTATTGCCAAGACGTGTGAGCAGAACCTGAGGAGGACGTTCCAGTACGGCGGGCGTGTGCAGTATCCCAACGGCATGGAGCTCAAGGCTATGCTGGTCAGTCTCTGAATCAGCCTTCTCCACTCATATGCACCAAAGTAGTGTTGTTTTAGCTACAAAGGACCCCGCTGCCACTGGATACTATGTTTCTATTCATGTAAAAGCTATTTAAGGCAACTGTTTAATGCTGAGGAGCTGTTCTCGGCTCTCAGTAGCAGCTTCACGGTCCAAACGGGTCTCTGTGCAGGCCGGCCGGAGCTCCAAGAGGCAGCTGTTCCTGCTGCCTGGTGGAATCGAGAGGCACTTGAAGATCAAGACGTGTTCTGTAAGTCACATATGAGCCCATCGCCCAGCGCGCAGCGTTTGTGGGGTTAGAATCACAACCACGCTCTCCTCCGCTTCGATTCTGTTCACTTCAGGTGGCGCTGGATGTCATCGAGGAGCTTTGCTACGAGATGGGCCTGCAAAGAGCCGAGGCGCTGGATGAATACGCCGTCTTTTTGGTCACACACAGAGGTAACGGCCGACCCGCGAAGCAAACACCGCGAACGCACACGCCATTCATGACGCGTGTGTGGGCGCAGGTCAGAACGTGCGTCCCCTCAACAAGCGGGAGTACATCCTGGACATCGCGACGGAGGCCGAGCCGGTGGACGCCAACTACAGCCTGTGGTTCAGACGGGTCATTTGGAGTCTGGCTCTGAAGCTGGACAATGAGCTCTATGTCACCATGCATTACAACCAGGTAGGCGTCGCCGTGGAGCCTCTTCAGCCCAGTCGCTGCGTGTCTCCTCACGGTGTGGGTGCCTGTGTCTGGGTCAAGGTGCTGCCAGACTACCTGAAGGCCTTGCTGAGCGTGGTTCCTCAGGGCAAAGCCAGTGAACAGCATCTGCAGCAGATTGCCAGGCTGGCGGCCCTGCAGCACCGTGCCAAGGACGCCGTCTACCTGCCCACCCTGTGAGGACGCATTCCATCACGCATCACTAGCATTTCCCATGGTCCCTCTGTGGCTGCTGGCAGCAGAACGCCTGTGTGTGTGTGGTTTCAGCCGTGAGGTGCAGGAGTGCGTCCCCCCACAGTTCTACAGCAAGCAGGGCTCACAGCAGTGGCTCAACATGACAGTGCAGCACATGCAGCAGGTCCAGCCGTTGAACCCACACCAGGCCCGAGCACAGTTCCTGGGTGGGTGTGCATGGTTTGGACCATTAAATGACTCCAGCCACATGAGTATTACTTCATAATCAAGAATGCGTGGCTTAATCGTCCCAGCACCTTGTAAACGTCACGTTGGTGTGTTTTGGGCCAGGTCTGGTCAGTGCCTTCCACATGTTCGGGTCTTCGTTCTTCTACATCCAGAGCTCGAGCTCTGCATCCATTCAGGCCCCCTGCATCCTCGCTGTGAATCTGAACGGACTGCACTTTCTCAACAAGGATACGCACGTATGTTACAAAACCACGCTCCTCTTGTGTGTGTGATGCTGCCTGCGTCACATCCAAGGGTCCAGAAGTGAATGAGCCAAGATGTAAACAAAACTAAGGAGGCTCTGGCCCCACCTGCTGACTCGGCTGTTTTCTTTTTAACTTGAAAAACGCTTACTTGATAATAAATCTTGTGCTTTGCATATTTTCTTAGTGCAAACTTGCTGTGAGCTTGTGTATTTTCATGAGTTACGTTTGTGTTTTTGTGTTGTGACCAGGAGGCCATGGTGCGTTTCCCTCTGAAGGAGGTTCAGTCAACTCGCACTCAAAGGCCGACTTCAGGCTCCAGTTACCCGTACGTAGAGATCATGATAGGAGACCTGGTCAACCAGCGGATCACACAGTTGCAGCTGGAGCAGGTTTGTGAGCACAGAGACACAGGTGTTAACAGTGTTAACGGTGCAGGAGGACGTTTTTTAGTGTGTGTGTGTGTGTGTGTGTGTGTGTGTTTTCCAGGGCCTGGAGTTGTGCCGAGTCGTTGCCATGCACATGGAGAACATGTTGTCGGTCAGAGAAAAGAGACTCACCCTGCCACCAAGTGAAATCACCCTGTTGTAGCACAGACATCAGAGTAGACACACATCAAGCCTCAGAGATGAACTGTATCTACCTCTACTTTACAAATGGAATAGTTTGATCTTTAAAGGTTGTGCTTCCTTGATAAGTGTGAAAACAGGAAGTAGCAGGTAGTTTTTACTATAAATTTATCAAATAATCTGCACATTAGTTTGGCAATGACTGGTGAACCTAAAGTAGAGTTTTGAACAAACAGTACAAAACTAAAAGATGTTTAGATGCTTTTTATAGTTAAGCAACAAAGCAGGCAAACCATTACTGTTTGTAAATCATTAAATTGCCACAATTGTTGCCAATTAAATCCCTGATGGCTGACAAATATTTTAATTATCTAATTTAATTAATACCTGATCTTTGTGGACACAACACATACATGCATGTTGTCAGGATGGATCTCTGGACAATGTGTTTAAGCAACATAAGGAGAAGAGGATAAGTCAGACTTGAGTACATTTCTTAATCATTTTTAAGCAGAACATTTGAGGTTCTTGAGTCTATAGCTTCTATAATTAACTTTCAGCTAAACTGTGGGAACACTGAATTAAAATAGTTGTGGTCTTTGTCTTGCACTAAACAAAAGTAAAATCTGCTCCTGCGGTTGGTGTTGTTTAAAGAATCAATAATTCCAAATGTTTGAAATTAATAATTTTAGTACATGCTACAGGCCAGACCAGGACTTTGCACTATGATTTATACTATATACATATTGTAGATTATGTACATAACATTTGTGGATGTGAATAGTACTGTACAATAAATTTAAGCTTGTAGCACAGTGAATGCTGGTGTGAATTTACTTTTATTTGCCACACAAATATAAGCACATAAAATCCTACATAAAGAACGACACATCTGTAAAATAGAAGACAAAAGTAGAAAAAGATTACCTCACTCCTAGACTACAATAAAGACACGCTTTGAGTCATAGAATTAATGGAGTGGTGCAATAAAAAAACAGCCTCGTTTTTATGTGAAATTTGGCTCTTGGGTTTTTTGTTTCATGCAACTTTTTATTGTGTTGGTGTTTTTCGGGAGGCTTTTTCCAGTTTTAGGGCATGACTTCATTTTCAAAATGCTTTTCGTGACAATTTCTCAATGGCACCTGTTTACGAAGCTTAGTTTTTTTTTAACTACAAATATTTAAATAGGAACTCCAACACGATTCACTTCTAACGTCTTTTCACATTAAAAGTTCTTTATTAGCGTTGTTTGCTGTGTGTTGGTTTTATTTAGTGTAACGGACGCGCCGTTTCCATCGTAAAACGACTCATGTATGTAAGACGACCTCACCGGTGCGTCCTGTGCTACAAATCCAACACCTCTTCCGGAGCGCTCGGCTGTGTGGGCGTTTCAGGCTAAATTGCCCGCAGCTTTCTTCGCCCCCATTGGTTTACAGCGACAGGGGCCGCGTGAACCGGGAGGAGGGGGCGACTGTGGTCAAACCCACCGCGACCCAAACGGCACCAGGAGGGAGGAGAACCGCCGCAGAAGCAGCAGCAGCGCCGCAGCCCCGCTCCGCGCTCGCAGTCTGCATGGGCTAGTCGGTTAGCTCGCTTAGCTCCGTCCGCACCGCCCGCATCGTGATTTCATCTCCCCGGTGGTGCCTCCCTGCTGCCCGGCTTCAAGATGATGAAGTTTCGGTTCCGTCGGCAGGGAACCGACCCGCAGAGAGAGAAGATCAAGCAGGAGCTGTTCGCCTTCAACAAGGTAAAGTAACGGGACCAGAGGAGGGGGGCTCCTCCGCGTCTCCTCCCGCTGCTCCCCCAAACTAGAAGCAGGCTCCTTTTTAGATTTGAAGTCCGCCCGGCGTCTCTGGGCCGATGCTAACACACAACAGCCGCGTCCTTGTGTGTGTTTTGTGGGGGTCCACGGCGTGTTATTTGGGGTTTTCGCCCCAAACGAGGCCCGGGTTCAACATGCGCTGCAGCAGCAAGAAGCAGGAAACTTGATGTTGTCTCTGCAGATTGGTGTAATTAAAGCGCAGCCGCTGACGGGGATTCGATCAGATTAGTTTGAGTTGTGTTGCAGCGGTTTGACGCCTCATGTTTGTCCTGATACCGATCTGTGCAGACGTGCGTTCAGCAGTGGAGGGTGACAACCGAGTGAGGCTCGACTTTGGCGTCACGTCCCGCATGGATGAAAAGCCGAGCGTCGTTATATTTATATTCCACCACCGCGGCACGTGCGTGGAGTCTGGAGGAATGCGCGCGTCACGCATCTGTTCGCGCGCCGCGTTAACGCAAACGTGGCCTTGAACTCGTGTTCGCGGAGGCCCGTGTCTGTGTGCACGCGGTGCCGCTCGGAAAGTGGAGCGGCGCGTTCCCACGAGCGAAGTTCGGGTTCTGGGCGCCTCCGGGTCCAAAACATACTGCAGCGTTTAAGCACATGAAGACGTGCAGACGGTCCCGAACCGAAGCTCCTGGGGCCCAAAGTCCAGAGACGCTGCCGGTTCCAGCACTGGTCTGATATGAATGCGTTCACGCATTTGTATCGTGTGTTTACTGTTCACTCATGGTGTCACCGCTGTGCGTGTGTGCGCGCGCCCGTGTGCGTGTGAGCGGCTGATCGCAGTTGGCTCCGCTGAATGAATGAAGAAGTGCGAAAACGGCACCTTGTCGCCTGCAGGAGCTCTTTATTGTCAGAAACAGGGCAGAAATAGAAATTCGTGAAACAGGAGCGAAGCAACGGGTTTCATTGAGTCAGGACGGTTCATTCGTTCACACAGGTCGTCAGAGCTCTCACATGAGGTGGGTGTCTGTCAGGTGGTCTCCGTGGAGCGTCCCTCTGTTTGTCTGAGGTTAATGTTTAGCTCCTGACTCAGTTTCTCCACCTGCTTTCACAGCTGCCTTTGCACAAGCGCCAGTAAAAGCTCTGACTCCTTGTCATTTAATGGTGAACACGATGAAGCGGCTTCTTCTCCATGTTTATAGAGGGAGTCCTCCCTTCAGACGCCAGTCTGACCCGGCTGCGTGTCCGTGTTGGTCATGTGTTCATCTGTCTCTCTCTCTCTCTGTGTCTGTCTCTCTCTCTGTCTCTCTCTCTGTCTCTCTCTCTCTCTCTCTCTCTCTCTGTGTGTCTCTCTCTCTCTCTGTGTGTCTCTCTCTCTCTCTCTCTGTGTGTGTCTCTCTCTCTCTCTCTGTGTGTCTCTCTCTCTCTCTCTCTGTGTGTCTCTCTCTCTCTCTCTCTGTGTCTCTCTCTCTCTCTCTCTCTGTGTCTCTCTCTCTCTCTCTCTCTCTGTGTGTCTCTCTCTCTCTCTCTCTCTCTCTCTGTGTGTGTCTCTCTCTCTCTCTCTCTCTCTCTGTGTGTGTCTCTCTCTCTCTCTCTCTCTCTCTGTGTGTGTCTCTCTCTCTCTCTCTCAGACCGTGGAGCATGGCTTCCCTCATCAGCCCAGCGCTTTGGCCTTTGACCCCAAACTGGACCTCATGGCTATCGGCACCAAGTCAGGAGCCGTCAAAGTGTATCCTTCATCACCGCCGATCGGACTGGATGTGATTTTATTCAGCAGGAAACGGGTCGGTTCAGTTCTGCCCCGGTCCAACGGAGCCAGAAAGGCCCTGAGCGGAGAACAGGTGCGTCGTCGTGTTGCGTGTGTTTGAGGCGCCGCTGGGTTTCTCTGCGTCAGCGCTGCACACGTGGGTCTGTTTGGTTTGTGCCTTTTCCTGCTACTTCACGACTGAAGCTCCGTCTCTGGTGAACCCGCTCCCAGTGGCTCTTCTGGATGCTAACTGGGCCCAGTTGTGTGTGTAGTTCACTGTCGCGTCTGTAGGAGGACGCACTGTTTGCACCACTGAAGTTCCCCAGTCAATGAACACATTTAGTTTTTTTCATGTCATAGTTGTGACATTTAGTGTCAGTGTGTGTATTTGAATGCATCTTAAGTCATTTTGCGTGCGTGCGTGCGTGTGTGTTAAAGACTGGAGAATGAACTCTTTGAGATCCAGTTCCTAGAGTGAGACAGAGAGACTGGTGGTACCAGGCACTGGTGCCCCGAAGGGAGGGGGAGACGGAGATAAACGGGGGAGGGGGGGGGGAAGTCATGTACCTGCTCTAAAAAATGAATGATGCTGCAAACGAGACATTTTAACGAGCTTCCAGCAGCGTGTGTCGTGCTTCACCAGTTCATCGGGTGTTTTGTGACGTCCACTGTCTTCTTGGCCGGTCGTGAGGCGTTCAGGTGCTTTTCTGAACCAAGGGGTTTTTGACAGAGACGCCCCAGTAAAACCTGAGGAAGTGAGCTGTGGCTGCGGTGGTTTGAGAATCAGAATATAAAACAAGCTGCAGGTCGTCACATTTGAGAAGCTGGTTCTAGAAAAATGTTCTAACTTTCTCCTGGAATGTTTTCTGAAAAATTAAAACAAAAGCATCACTTGATTTCTCGTTCTTCAGGTTCACGGGGAGATCAGTCACGGCAGGAGTTCACCACAGTTTCTGTTCTGGAACCAAGTTCCAGTAAAGACATAAGTGTGCGTGTTGTGTGCGTGTTGTGTGCGTGTTGTATGCGGTGTGTCTTGTATGCGTGTGTGTGTTGTATGCGTGTGATAGTCTCTATGTGTGCTGCGTGCATGTGTCTGTGTGTGTTTTGTATGTGTTGTCTGCATTGTCTAACCTTCCTGTGTGTGTGTGTGTGTGTGTGTGTCTCTGTTAGTGTGTGTGTGTGTGTCTCTGTTAGGGTGTGTGTGTGTCAGGATACCCTCCTGTCCTCTGCAGCACCTCGTGTTGTGTGACTCGCTGCCACAGAGGCAGCGAGTCACACAACACGAGGTGTTGTCCACAGCAGGAGTGGAAACGTGCAAATTGTGTTTACTTATTTCAGTCAGAATCCGGTTTTCGGTGCGATTTCGCGTCTTCGCCGTGTCCCGCAAGTTCCCCGCTCGATTGCTCGCGGCCCGGCGTGTTTATAAAGGCAGAGTCATATTACGCCCTGAGAGTCTCCGCTGCGACCGCAGGCTGGGGCTCAGTGAGGGAAGGGGACAATGTGGCGTGGAGGGGTTTCTGTGCATGTGTGGGGGTGGGGGGCGATTTTGGAGGAGTCGGTCTCCTGTTGTGGAATGCATGTTGCGTTGCCCTGGGTTAACCCTGTGTGTGTGTGTGTGTGTGTGTGTGGACTGAGGGAGCGCTTTGTTGCTTAGTCGAGTCTTAATAAAGGGAGCTTTTGAATCTGTTTCCACGACGACCAGCGCTGTTGCCTGGGATGAGGAGTGTTTGCAGACTAGAGCTGTCTGCAGCTCAGGACATCAGAGGTGATTTTCTATCAGTGTGTGAAGAAGCTGCTATTAATAAATATCTATACATAGTTTGAAATTAGAAAGACAAAAGCAGCTTTTGTCTTTTTTTAGCGCCTGTCACGTTTGTTCTCCCTCCACCTTCTGTAGTGTAGAGATCAGACAGAAGCCTCTTCTCCAGGTTGGAGCCATGAAAGCACAGGTCAGAGCTGCAGAAAACGGAGCGCTGACCTTCTCAGGCTGAAACTCTGAGCACGAAGCTTCGATGAAACTAGCTTGTGTGTGTGTGTGTGTGTTGACCGGCTGCGTGTGTGTGCGTTGACCGGCTGCGTGTGTGTGTGTGTGTGTTGACCGGCTGCGTGTGTGTGTTTGCGTGTGTGTGCGTTGACCGGCTGTGGACTCTCGTCTGTCTCCGTCTCCGTCCGTCGGCCTCGCGGGCGCCGTTGCCTCGTATCAGTGACGTTTTACAGATGCTGGAATGCGCTGGTCTCCAACATCAGGGCTGTTTGCTGATGTCATCAGTCAGACGCGGGTGAACTCCCCTCCCCGTTTTCCCTGTTGGCCCCGTCCACTGTTGCAGCTGCTTCAGCTTAGAGCGGAGGAATCTTGGTTTTGTTGACGCCTCTTTGGCGTCAACGGCGTGTTTGTAGTTTGTGGTGAAAACGGTAAATTCCCTCCTTGTTTGTGCCTCTCAATTGTGCTGCAGTTTCTTCTTCCGAGTTTGTGACTCGTCTTGTTTATTTTGGAGAAAAATATCACGATGCGTTTTTTAAATTTATTTTTATTCCTTTTGTTCTGTGCTCTTCTTCTGAGGCCTCACCTCCTTTTAAATGATTCCTTCCTCCCACGCGCTGCCTGCTCTCTGCTCAGCTCTTCTTCTTTTGGTTTCTGACTCCAGCATTGATTCCTTCCATCTCCTCGCTCATGTCTCGTTCTGGAGGAAAGGCCGGACCTTGTAATTCCTCCTCACCCTCGTTTCCTATTGGGCTCCACACCATCCGCCTCCTGTGTAGTCTGACAGCTGGACAGATGAGATGAGGAATGAGTAAATCAGAATTGGGTAAAAAAAAACCTGAACGGAAGGAGGAGTGGGATGAGCACAAATAAAATGTGGAGCTGCTGTAACTCCAAGCGTGAATTAGATGTTTTCTGTTGCGTCTTATTTTAAATCTGGACCCGGAGAAGTTTGAAGCTGTGTGTTTGTGGACAGTATTGGTTTCCTCTGCTTTGCCTCCGTTGTTCTCTTAATCTTAGTTTCTCTGATTCTCAGAACGTGCACAGAACGGTGGCCAGCTGCCATCGTTGGCAGGAAGTAGACGCAGGAGCCGGAAGTTGTTCATTCCAGCACACACACACACACACACACACACACACACACAAATCAAACCCAGGGACCTGGAAGTTTGTACATTAAACCCACCTCGACCGGAGACTTGATGTTGCTACTGCGACCTTGCTCTGTTCAGCGAGGTCTGGGTTTTTCTTTCCTGATGTAAAGTTCAACACCTGAATCAGGTGTTGCAGTAGTCGATCTGGACCTGACTCTGGTGCAGAGTGTGTGAGGCCGAGGACCGGGAAGCAAATGAGCGCGTATTGTTTCTCCGGTGGGTGGAGTTGATTGTCCTGTCCCGCTGGAGCTGCGTCCAGCAGACGTCCGAGCAGCGTGTGTGTGTGTGGAAGGAGCTGGTGAGACTCTCACGAATCCTCAGAGGACCTGAACCAATTCCACACAAAGTTTTGTGGCTGTGTTGAAACTTTTTGGGCCATTTCTGTGGCCTAGTTTGTCGCCGTCTCATTCTGTGTGGTCGCTCACGCTCAGTGCAGTGATGTGAACTTCGTGTGTGTGTGTGTGTGTGTGTGTGTGTGTGTGTGTGTGTGTGTGTGTGTGTGTGTGTGTGTGTGTGTGTGTGTGTGTGTGTGTGTGTGTGTGTGTGTGTGTGTGTGTGTGTGTGTGTGTGTGTGTGTGTGTGTGTGTGTGTGTGTGTGTGTGTGTGTGTGTGTGTGTGTGTGTGTGTGTGTGTGTGTGTGTGTGTGTGTGTGTGTGTGTGTGTGTGTGTGTGTGTGTGTGTGTGTGTGTGTGTGTCCTCACAGAGGACAATGCCTTCTGTTTGTCTGTATTCAGACCGTGAAATCGCTTTATCCTTGCTAACGCGCTCTCTGCATCACCGGGTTGTGTGTGTGTGTGACATAGAGGAAGAGACAGTGAGTCAGTCGCTGAGTTACCGTTACTCCATTGTGTGTAAATCAGGGTTCTCTGGTGAGCGGATAAAAGTGTCCTTGAACGCATCATGATAATTCAACCAGTGTTCCTTTCACATCTTTGAATGTGTCCTTTCTGCTTTTGTATTCTTGTTTGATTTTTTTTAATGGTTTTCATTTCTGAATCAAACTGAGGAAGAGTTTGAATTCATCTGTTTCACCACATTTAGTTTTGCTGCCGTGCTTCTTTTGACGAAGCCTCTGATGTTCCTGCTTCACGTCGCTTCGATATTTTACTTTTTAATCCCCATATTTAAAATCTAAGAACATCTCTGTCAGTAAACTACACGATGTGTCACTTATTTGTTCTCATCCCATGCCTGAATCATGTCTCTGGTTTGTCGTCGTGGCTGGCGCTGGATGAGCTGTGGGCACTGTCACATACCTGGGAGAAGGAACAAATTTTCCCACTTCTGCTTTTGGAGCGCAGCTGTGCTTCATTAATTCCTAGTATTTAAATTATTTCTCGTGTGTTGACATTGTTTCTACATCATGCGGCGCATGTGGTAGTTTACACTGTACTTCAGTGTTTCTATGGTTACGCTACAGTTTTTGTGTATTAGAAAGGTGGTTTATTTAACTGCTGAGATTTGGATGATACGAAGCTCTACTGTAAACACAGCGCTCCATCTGTTATACATGAAGCAAGTTAATAATTAGGGAGCATGTTTTTGCACTTGGTGTTTGTTGATATTAAACAATGAGTGGCTGCAGAGGAGGGTCGGTGCATCCACTGTACTGAGGTATATTTCAGTCTTCTGATCCAGTTGTCGGCAATGAGCACGACTTCATGATTCCTCGAGGCCTGATTAAGGGAGCGCTTGCTTAATCCCTTACATTCTTCTCACTTGGACTCTCCACCTCCCCCATTTTCTGGGCCTGTGGTTCATGACCCACGAGCGAGTGCTTTCGTCTCACACCTCCACGTCCAGCTGTCTGAGGTATGTGTTATTGCAGCGAATAAAAGCCAGTCACAGGAAGTGACAGCACCGGAGGAATGCTGCTCTAACACTCGGCTGGGCCTCGGGGATCGCGGAGCGAGGAGGCGAAGTGTTTGTGTGGGCTCAGACGGAGCTGGGAACGAGATGTTGGAGGACGATGGATGTGTTGGAGCCTCTGGGGAAGAGCAAGTGGTTTGAGGGTGGGATGGGAAAGGAGCAAGGAATCACAGTAACCCTTTGTCTGAGCAGAAAGAGAGATTCTGAGGGAATATCAGTGACTTCCAGGGCTGAGGATGGAGAGTAATGGATGCAGAAATGGGAAGTTATTTTCACTGATGAAACCGGGGACAAGAGCAGAAACTCTGCGTAGTCAAACATGAGACTGTGCAGAAGCTCTGTGCATTTCTAATCCACATTCCTCCAGGCTTATGTAAGCTGTGTGTTTAAGTGTGTCAGTGTTGCTCAGCGGTCTGCGTAGCTGCTGGCGGGTGTGTGCGCGTTCACAGCTCGGTTCAGCCCGCTTGGGTTCGTGTCACAGTCCTTGAGTGTGTCCTTTAGTTTAGCGGCTCCGCGTCATTAGCTGGACTAACAGACACACACACACACACACACACACACACACACACACACACACACACACACACACGCTCCTCGGTGCCTGCGTCATCTGGTGTCTTATTGCCATGAGCTTTGTTATAAACCTCTAATTTCTCCCACTGCTGTTACACCTAACTGGTGTTTGTTCTGGTTTACAGCCCAGAATAACCTTTAACTGGGCTCCCAGTCACGCAGTTTAATTATATTTATAAAGAACGTGTTGAAGGTTGGTATTTTCAATCCGTTCTATATGTGCATTTGACTTTTTAATGTGGATTCTCCTCTTGGTGTGACTCAGATCTCTCTGCTGCCCAGAGGGAATGAAAGCTATGCAGTTTTGAGTGTTTTCCTTGACCAGATGTTTGCAGCTACGGGGCGCCTGGTGTGGAGTTCAGCGGACTGCACAAAGACACCACAGCTGTGACACAGATCCACTTCCTGCCGGGCCAGGTGAGCCGGCGTGACGCTGCAGCTGTGCCGCGGCCGTCCCAGAGTTTTAACGGGGGTCTCGTCTGCTCTGTAGGGACGACTGCTGTCGCTGCTCGACGACAACACCATTCACCTGTGGGAGCTGGTGGCGGGGGCGCCCAGAGAGGTGGGCGGAGTCAGGAAGGAGGGCGCGGTGAGTCTGCAGGAGGTGGGCAGCTACAGCCTCCCAGGACGACCGGGCATCGAGAGCTGCAGGTAGGAGAGGCTGGCGGATGCCTGCGTGTTGTGACTGCGTCTTCATCCTCCACACTCTTCCTCCTCAGTGCCACTCGGGTGACCGTCCTCCTCTTACTGAGGTCATGTGACCTGCTCTGCATCGGCACAGAGGGAGGGGGCGTGTACTTCCTGGAGCTGCCGCACCTCTCCCTGAAAGACGACCAGACGCTGACCCAGGATCAGGTCACACAGAGGTGAGGCAACATGATTTAAAGCATGAGAACCGAACCCTAAGCAGCCACAGAAGTTTCCTCCTCTCCATCCTGCTCGCAGAACGTCTGTAAATAATCCAGCCTCCTCGTCTTACAGCTCAAGCTGAGCAGGTCAGACTCACGCACATGAAGGCTAATGTTCCTGCTCATCCCAGCAGCGGCAGCATGAAGCTCATCATCATGTGGTTCAGGGACAATGAGTGCAGTCCATCGTTGGACGGAGGAGAGGCAGGATGAGACACCTCACTATAAAACATGACACACAATACTATGCCCTATTAGCGCTGTGTGGGAGAGAAGAGCTCAAATAAGGATAGTGGTGCATCCAGGCTGCACTGCAGCGAGGCTGGAGCGAAGGTAGACGCCAGAGGAATCCACAGTAAATGTCTGTGCTCGCAGCTCAAAGTCGCAAACATCATGGATCTGCAGCAGCAAAATGCTGGTTCAGTCCTTTGACACAGTGTGATTTCAGCTCAGACGTAAATAATGTGATACAGGAAGGGTTTGTTTGAAAAAGAGGCCGTGACATTGGAAAATGCCCTAAACAAGGAAGAACTGTGTGCACAAACAGACCTTACTGTGATAATGCTAGTTTAGGTGTTTCATCGAAACCCTGAACATTGAGGCATTTGTGTGCATCCATGTGTGACCGTCCAGTCAAACACTGCAGCTCTGACTTGACAGTCCAGACGCTGATCTCAGCGATAAACCTACAACTGTCCTTATCAAGGAAACGTCTCGTCAAGTGGCCGTAATGGGGAAAGTAAAGTGTACTGGTGCATGCTAGAAAGTACAAGTATTTCTTTTTTTCTTGCTGCGTTCCCGTGTTGCTACTCTGGCAGCTTATCAGAGCTTCCGTTGTGCTGTGACGGTCTGACTGGGTGGCCAAGCCCCTCATTAAGCAGGCTTGTTTAGGGAAGTGGGCAGAACCGAGGCCTAACGAGGCCCGATAAGGTGTGTGTGTGTGTGTGTGTCTGTGTGTGTCTGTGCGTAGGTTTTGCACAGCGAGGCTTTGTACCAGCTGCCAAAACACAGCGTTCCGGTTGGGAAGTGTTACAGCTGAATCTCCAGCGTGCACGCACGGCCTCATCACTGCGACTCTGTAGCAGGATGCTGGATTCCCTAAAAATACCCGCAGCCGGAGAGACGGAGACAATGGAATTCTTTGTTGGGAATGTCTCTGGCTCTGTGCTTCCGGAGAGGATCTTCCTCAGTGAAGCCGACCAAAGCGGCCAGGAGTCTGTGGCGTTGGTGTGAGGGAGGCGAGTGCTGCAGATGAGGCAGAACTACAGATAAAAGCCAGAGAGCTGTGATGCCGTCTTGCTTTTCCCTCTCTGTTTGTTTCTCTGTGGTTTCCTCCCGTCTTTATATCTTCTCCCAGTCTCTCTTTTTTTCTGTCCTTTGAGGGAATCCTCTGACATCTCTAGGGTGTGTCCTGCTCCACATTCCCTCTGCTGTTTTTAGAGGAATGTCAGCCTCTTGGCTCCAGCTTGAAGTTGATTCCACTGTTGAGGGAGAAGCAGCCTGCAGTTGTTTATACAGACGCTTTGATTCTGTGTTCACTGCATTGTATACGGTTGAAGAGTTTATCAAACCTGTCCTGGAGCTGGATTATCAGTCTTATCTTATCATACTTATCGTTGTTATAATTTTGGGCTTCTCTGCTGGTCCCAGTCCGCCATATTTGAATGAGCAGAGTGACACACACCTGTCTTTTATTCGCCTTTCTCACCCATATTTTGTTTTCCACTCCTCCTGTAAAGCGGTTCTATGGTGAGTTGTACTCTACAGCATGTGGGCTCATGAGCCACGCTTTGTTTTTCCAGCCTGCCAGATGACTACAGATGTGGAAAGTCCCTGGGGCCGGTGGAGTCTCTTCAGGAACATCCTCGGCAGCCGGGGAAGATTCTGGTCGGCTACAGCCGAGGCCTGGTGCTGCTGTGGGATCTGGGTTCAGGTCGTGCCGAGCAGCTCTTCCTGGGCAAACAGGTACCTGGAGCAGCAGCCGCTCTGTTAGAAACCGATACCTGTCCCCTTCGAAAAGGAGGATTTCTTGCAGGACTGTTGCATAAGCCTCTATTAGTTTGAGCTCTGAGTGTCTAATAAGCTCCAGTCCAGTTTGACTGAGCTCCGTCCGGCCCTGACGGTGCATGTGTGAACCCTGTGCAGCAGCTGGAGAGCCTGGTGTGGGAACGCTCTGGAAACCTGTTTGTCAGCTCCCATAACGACGGGGGCTACTCGGTGTGGGCCGTTACCAGCGGCAACACCTACAATCAGCAGCCAGTGTCCTCCACCATCCCCTACGGTGAGAAATGCACACATGCCACACTCAGTAGCTAATGTATGTGTGAGACATGGCTGCATGGAGAGTCTGTGCGAGTCCACAGGACCGAGCATTAGACAAATTGTTTAGGGTCATGGGGGTCTCGGTTCTGGTCATAGTTTTTGTTGTAGTGTCTGCTTTAGTTCTTTAACAGCAACTGTTTCTGGTTTTCTATTCCAGGTCCATTTCCCTGCAAAGCCATCAACAAGATCCTGTGGAGGACGACGCAGACGGGGTGAGTGTAGATGATTTGAGCCCGACTGGGCCTTTGGGATCCCAGCGCTGGAACATTTTCCTCTTGTCTCCACATAAATCTGAAACTTCGTGTCCTCCCTCGAGAGCTACTTTCAGTTAACAGCTTGTAAAAAGACAAACTGGGAAATCAGCGACACCCGTCTTTGCACAGCAAATATTTTAATAATGGTCTGGATTTTATTCCATATTTAACAAGTTAAGTGGTTCCTGTAATTTCTGTGCCTCGCTGCAGGTCGCCCGTCTTGCTGTACAGCGGAGGGATGCCCAGAGCCAGCTACGGCGACCGCCACTGTCTCACCGTTCAGCAGGATAAAGAGCACGTGACTCTGGACTTCACCTCCCGAGTCATCGACTTCTTCACTGTCCACGCTGTGGAACAGGAGAAAGGTGAGCGGCTGCATCAGGCCACAACCCGCTGTCCTGATTTAAGAAGCGCAGCGCGCTGAGTCGTCTGCTGCTCTGTAGAGTTCGATGAGCCTTCTGCGCTGGTGGTGCTGCTGGAGGAGGAGCTGGTGGTGATAGACCTCCAGACGCCCGGCTGGCCCTCTCTGCCCACCCCCTACCTGGCTCCGCTTCACTCCTCGGCCATCACCTGCTCCTGCCACATCTCCAACGTGCCTCCTAAACTCTGGGAGAGGCTGGTCAACGCCGGGAAAGCGCAGCAGGGACGGCAGCAGACGCACAGGGTGAGGAGCCACAGACGGCGACTTAAATGTCCTGCCTCGCGCTTTTAAAGCATTTAATGAGATGAAGGAAGTCTGAGACAGACTGGGAACACCTTCGCTGCATGTCGCTAACTGTCAGCCTGCTGCTGGAGCAGGTGCAGGCAGTTTTAGGCTTTGTTGCTCACATCAGCTGTTTGATCGGTGGCTAATTAAACACACACACAGCTGGTAAGCTCATAAATCATGGCTGGCTGTGCAAGGAACTGAGACTGGCAAAGGAAACAAAACCACTGAGCCTTTGTGTACACATGCTCAGCTGGGTGGGGATTCCTGGGTGTCAGGCGGGTAAATTGCGGTGAAATTTAAATGTAAAGTCCAGGACTTTTTTTCCAGGTTAAACATTTATTAAACTTTCTCCTGATGCAGAGTTGGCCCATATGTGGAGGGAAAAACCTGGCACCACCACCCAAACACCAAGAGCTGCTGTTGACAGGGTATGAGCACACAAACACTGCAGCTGCATCCTAATATAATAATTATAAAACTCTTTGTCCTCAGGAACTAAAAGCCCAATATAATTATACCCAGTCCAAGTTTGTATCTGGTGCTTGAGGAAAAAACATTGGGATTAATCCTCTGGTTAATGACACTCCATCACCATTCACAGCCGTTTAAGATAGTGGCTATAGACTGACACTGAAGCAGATAAACCAGAACCAGCTGAAGCATCTTTGACCTTTAAATTCACAGGCATGAAGATGGAACCGTGAGGTTCTGGGACGCGTCGGGTGTCGCCCTCACGCCGCTGTACAAACTCAGCACAGCCAACGTCTTTCACACTGACTGTGACCCCAGCGACGACCCCCAGGATCCTGGGGACGACCCCGACATGCAGCAGGAGGAGGAGTGGCCGCCCTTCAGGAAGGTAGGACCTGCATGAGAACAGGCTGAAGGCGCGTAGGCGCGCGCGTGCGCGCGCGCGTGCGTGCGTGCGCGCGTGCGTGCGCGCGCGCGCGACACTCAACCACATCAGTGGCCTGATTTTTCCATCTGATTGTTTTCATGTGCTTGGTTTCCAGACCCACCCCATTGTTGCTGTTATTAAAACTTGCCAGTGATGGACCCACAGTCTGATTCTGTTTAAATGACCTCTTTTTATTTGCATTTAAATGTGAAAAGTGATTCAGCGACGTAAATATATTTTTTATGGATTCTGGTACTTTGTGTTGCGTAGACGTTAGTTAAATGGAGTTGAATGTGGTTCTGGACGTCTGAAGGTGAGCAGCAGTAGAGGTTGAGTCATTGGTTTGGTTCCACACAGATCTCAGGCCTGTTTCTCATTCCTTTTACTCCTCTCTCTTGTTCACTCTTTTATTCCCCCTCCCTCCGTTCCTCATGTATCCTGTGGTAACAGCGCTGCATGTTCAGGAATGCAGGCCTCATATGGGATGAAGAGCCTTTCCCTTTTTTATCCCCTGTAATGAAAACCAGACCCATCAGTTCTCTCTCTCACTCTCTCTCTGTCTCTATCTCTATGTCCAGGTGACAAACTTTACTTACTCCATGTTTTGTTAAGACACAGTTCCCATGATGAAAGTGTGTGTGTGTGAAAGACGAACTAATGCACATTAATTTGCTGCAGTTTTGCATCTGCAGCTGCTGTGACTGTAAGCAACGTATGTTTAGTGTGTAACCAACTGATGCAGGCTTGACGTGTGTGTGCGTGTGCGTGTGTGTGTAGGTGGGCTGCTTCGACCCGTACAGCGACGACCCCAGACTCGGCATCCAGAAGATCAGCCTGTGCAAATACAGCAACAAGCTAGTGGTGGCTGGAACAGCTGGACAGGTGAGAAAACGGATTGAGCAAACGTCACAAAAAGTCCTTTTATAAACTAGAGGACCTTGTTCTACGTTTTAATCGGGCCAAGTACTTGGACAGAGGTGGTTTTGAGTCTAATACTTCATCCCTGCAGGTGATCGTGTTGGGTCTGAGTGACGAGCGTTCGGACCACCTGGTGGACGTGTCGGTGGTTGACCTGCTGCAGGACAGAGAGGGCTTCACCTGGAAGGGACACGACCGGCTGGAGCCGCGCCTGAAGCCCGCTCCGTTCCCTCCGGGCTTCCAGCCGCTGGTGCTCGTGCAGTGCCTCCCCCCGGCCTCCGTGACGGCCGTGGCGCTGCATGCGGAGTGGAACCTCATTGCCTTTGGCACCAGTCATGGCTTCGGCCTGTTTGACTATCACAGGAGGAACGCGGTGCTGGCCCGGTAGGTAGCGCTCAGAATCGGACCTGCTGCTTCCACTGGCATGCTAACCGCCACACCCCATTCCAGGTGCACCCTGCACCCGAACGACTCGCTGGCGATGGAGGGCCCCCTGTCCAGAGTCAAGTCGCTGAAAAAGTCCCTGCGACAGAGCTTCAGGCGCATCCGCAAGAGCAGAGTGTCTGGGAAGAAACGCACCATCACGACCCCGACCAGCAAGGTCAGATGTCCTGATGGGAGGGACCCTCAGAATGAGCACCCTGAGTGACCCCCGTGGCTCTGTGCAGGTCCAGGAGGCCAACGCCGCCCTCGCGGAGCAGGAGGAGGTGGCTCCGGTGCAGCGGAGGATCGAACCCCGGTCGGCCGACGACTCGCTGTCAGGAGTGGTCCGGTGCCTCTGCTTCGCGGACACCTTTTCTACGCGATGGTGTGTGTTGACCGTCACTGTCAACCGACCGACTCGTGGCTTCACGTTTTTTAACACCGCGCTGACTTGCGCTGCAGGGCACTCACCACGGCCCCACGCTCTGGGCCGGAAACCAACTCCGGCAGCGGTACGCCTACGCGCTGGAGGTGCCGGGCGTGGGCTCGGGGCCGCGCGTCGGAGCGGGGCGGAGCCAGCGAGGGCGCCGTCTGTGTGGAGGCGGTGTTGGGCCAAAGAGATCCAGCTGATTGCACAGGGCCCCTGTGGTGTCCATCTGTGTGCTGGATGGCCGGGGGAAACCGCTGCCAGAACCGTACGAGGCCTCTCAGGACCTCGCCATCGCCCCGGATATGACCAACGCGCATTCGGTCCTCCTCGGTCCGAGGCGCAGCTCAAGGTGGAGGCTGGAGGATTCCACCAGGGACTTGTTTTTGTCCCACATTTGAACCATTTGCTCACCTTCACTCTCCTCCGCAGGTCTTCTCGCTGCCCAAGCGTGAGGCCAAGACCAAGTTTCAAGCTGACGGCTCACGAAGGCTGTCGGTTGAGGAACGGTGGCGGTGGGTGGTGTTCAAGCTCCACGGCTAGCAGGACTACAGCGAGCACACGCTGTGTGTCTGACCAACCTGGGAGACATGCACCTGTTCAACGTACCCGCCCTCCGAACCACAGGTAAGCGCTCGGCACGAGGCCGTTTGCTCGGTGGCGTTTTTTGCCTGACGTGGTGATTGTGTGTCGCTGTGTAGGTTCGCTACGACTGCCTCCGTAAGGAAGACATCAGCGGCATCGCGTCCTGCGTCTTCACCAGAACGGACAAGGTGAGGAGCAAAGCGGGGTCACAAGGTTACAGCTTGATCCAGACAGACTGTACAATTAGACGAGGAAGGACCATTTCCTCAGCAGTTTTCCTCTCGTCAGACGTTGACACTGAATCTGTGTTTAGAGTTTAACCGTTTGCTGTCTCCTCAGGGTTTTACCTGATCTCTCCCTCAGAGTACGAGAGGTTCTCGCTGTCGGCCCTGGTCGTCACGGAGCCGCTCTGCTCCGTTCAGTTGGACCGACTGCTGGAACCCACACCTGCCAGGTAAAAGTGTCACACATGTCTGAGCTGCACAAACTAATGCTTCCTACTGGGTCCAGACTTTGAGCTGCACGCGGAAGCAAAGAAATGCCACTTTTACTGTTCTTGGAATCCCTTTATCAGCAGCCAGAGTAAATGCTGTGTGCTCATGTCTCCTCAGCGACGGTTCATCTGTTCAGCCACAGGCCAACGGTACCCACAAGAGCCAGATGGGTCAGGCCGAGGGTAGGTGTGAACGCACGCACACGCATGCACGCACACACACACACACACACACACACACACACACACACACACACACACCCCTCTAGTGTTTCCCTCTCTTCATCCGTCTCTTCCCTCTCTGGACCCCTTAAACCTCTTAGACCTTGCAGGGGTGCCCCTCTGGTCACCATGGTAACTATTCAGTATGCCCCAGTTGCCTCTCCTGTCTCATTCCTCCCTCCCTGGCAGGAAATGATGTTTGCTGTGGAGACCAGAGTAGGGTTGTTTATGTCCCGCTTGATTTTCTGGCATTAATAACCGCTCGCGTAGACGACAAGGAATGTTTTAATGTCTCTGTAGCTTCTGACCTTGTTTGGTGACCAGGCTTTTTTACTGTGGCCAGTAAAGGTCAGATGATTTGAAAGGCCGATGCTCAACCCCAGGTTTCTTCCCCTCAGGCCAAACAGGAGAGGCGCAGAACAACCTGCCCTCTCCCCTCCTGGACACGCCGCTGGACTCCCCCCTCAGCTGTGCTGACCTCACCCTCGACTCCACCGGAGAAATCACCGTGGAGGACGTCAGGGATTTCCTCACGTAGGAACACCGGCTTCGGCATTTCACTGATTTACTAACATGCGCATTATTTCACATTTAAAAAGGCAATTTACAAGTGTTTCTATGTGCAGCAACGTGGATGAGGCAGAAACAACCTAAAGAACATTAAGGAGGAGGAGGGGCGCTCGACGGGCATCCTGATCAACTGAACAGGTGGGAAACTCAGACGTGGATTAGCTTCCTGTCCCTTCACTACGTACTCTGCAGAAGGAGAACGTGTGTGAGTGGGCGCAGACACACACCTGTTTCTAATGGAGCTGGTCCAGAGTGTGCAAACTTCAAAGACTTGTTCTGTCTGAGCGCAGCATTCCAGTAACAAGTCCTCGTCCTATTTTCCACCCACACGCTCTCCAGAGCCAGTGGAGCAGAAACGTCCTGCATCGTCTGGACCGTGTGTCGTACTGAGCCTGAACTGGCCTCTGTTAGCTGTGTCTGTATTTATTAGGTGACTTGTGCTGCAGAGTTATTACCCACTTATGGAGCAGTGAGGCATGGACCCAGGTCTGCAAGCGTTGGTTTTTCATCAGGCTGTAGACGTGAGGAGCGGCCTAGTTGTCAGCGTTCCTCTGCTTCGTTTCTGACTCACTGTTTCTCTCTGGTGGAACCATCTGAAAATACACCACCAGTCTGAACTGCATTTGTTTTTTATTTGTGAAATAGTGTGTTTTTGAAATTGCAAACTTTTCATTAAATGTTCAGATTTTTAAAGCTGCATTTTCTTTTTCCATCTGAATTCACACACTTTATTTCTTTGGAGACTTCATATACGGCCAAGAGTTATTTTCTCCACAAAGCTGCAATAAAACTGAATCAGATATTTGTGTCACTAAATTTACTAAGCTGTAATCTCACTGTTGCTTTTGTCAACCTCTTAAATAGTATGTAATAATTGTCAAACATTTTTAGTGTTAAATAATGGCATCGATTCAAGGTGGTGGTGGTCCAAATTACTCAAGGGGGATGCGGGTTTGAATCCCGTGCATTATAATGCGGACACATTTTTCATCATATCCTGTATTATGAAAATCAGACTATACTATGAAACATTTCTGAAAACATACTACTATGACTCATTTTTTGTCACTTACTATATTGACAGACTTCATACTAGGACCATTGTTTATGAAATACTACAATATACTGAGACCTTTATTCATCACTCATCAATATGACATTGATGACTTACTATACTACGACCCATTTTTCATCATTTATGCTATTTTTTCATCACATATTGGGACAGTTTTTTTAAACACACATGACATTGTTAATGACACTATAGTATATTGCTTTTCACCACATGCTATACTATGACCCATTTTTTGTGACATATTACATACAACATACTATAACTTTTTTAACATAGCATATGGTCAAAAAGTAATGTAATATTTTAAGATATTGAATGACCACATTCTGAAAGAACATAAATACTTAAGTAATTACTTCATTTCTAAGTCAGACCTGCTTCTACATGCGGTCATTGACTCGGCCACAGAGACAGTAGTTGCACGTGGAAGGCAGAGTTCACGTAGTAGATGAACTGATGTGATCATTTTGACCTGTGGACGTTTCCTGTGTTTCTCGTTGCAGGCAAGGCCTCGGTGGTCTGGATGGGCCGGATTTCAGTGCTGGACCACAAACATTTCCCATCGGCCCACTGTGGAGCCCCCCGAGCACACTGCTCTCCCCCGTTAGCGTGGCACAAGCTGAGAAGAATGCCTCAACGTGACAGACTTCTGCTGCGGCTTCTTCTACTGCGAGAACTAAGTCTGTGTTTTCTGGAAACACGACGATGCGTGGATGCACTTGGATTTGCAAAGAACTTGAGGACTGAACTTTTTCCATGTGAGTGAACCTCCCAGTCATTCCTATAGTGACACCCCATTTTCCAGCCATAATGACTGTAGCTCAGCCGTTGGAGACGGGTTGGGGATATTTCTACATTATCTTTCTACTCGCAGCTGTTTTGTGGTGTGCTAGACTTCGCGTTTTCCCCAGAGTTGGAACTGGAAATGGGCTTCGTTGCCAGATTTACTTCATTAATGTTGAATTGATTTTTTTTTTTTGCACATTATTGGATGTGATGAATGGTTCTGCATTGTGCTTAGCAACACCACAGCCCTGTGAATGACCTGTGTTTACAGAATGAAGATCCAAATGGACCACTAGAGTTTAAAGACTAGCAAAGGAAGTATTTTCAATATTTGAGTGTGGTAGGATTTTATGTTTCTTCTTGTACATGTCAGTAAGTGCAGTAGGATTTGCCTTACCCAAGATGGTGGCTAGCATCTTTTCACACAAGCACATTTACACGAATGTTACTACAAGTTCTCGAAGGAAGGAAAAGATATTGAAATGAACAAAATGAGAGAGGGCAAGTCAGTTCCAACCTATTTTTTTAAACTCGTGATTTCGTCGGTGAAGACATTTTTATTTGTTGACTTGAATGTTATACGTTCTCTTTATCTCGTGGACGGATCGAGCTGTCACAGCAGGATCACATGGAGGTGTAACGGTACGGGGCATTCAGTGATTTCTGTGGTGGTTCATCTGGCTGCTTTTCAGTCTTCCTGCGCTCTTACTCGTCATCCGCTGTGGTTTGGCCTTAAGTAACAGTAACACGCTGTGATTAGAGTTTTAGAAGAAAGTTTCAATTTTTTAACCAGACTTCTTGCTCTAGTTTGGAAAGTAAAGACATTGAGAGGATGACAGTAAAGAACATGGTAAAATCCTGTGTGAGCATTTCGTTGTTTTTGATGGGACTCAGGGAAGTGAAGCAGGAGAAGCAAAGTCAGTCTTAATGCTACGTGTAACTGTGATTTCTGCTTTTGGTTTCTGCAAATTGGTGCAATGGAAGTAATATAGGCTACACACAGGGCTGCAACCACCAGTATTTTAACACATTTTTAAAAGGTTTTACTGTGTAAAAACAATATATTTACATGATCTATCTAGGATTACAGCAGACAGGTTTGACTGGACGCTGGCGATAGAGTAAAATGTTAGTTACTAAGAGGCTTTAGGCTACAGGTTCTAACTCCATCACCTCCTCTAAAAATGAAATAAGTACAAAAGGGACCTCATTACTAACTAATGTAAGTGAACAATTATAAGTCAAAAACCTTTTCACAGAAAATTAACCCTTTCATGCTACAGCTGGCTCGATTAACCTTATTTCGAAGTTTACGATGGATTAGTTTCTGCTTTGGCATTCAGTTTGTATGTAGGATTGGTCATTTAGCATCTCAGCTGATGAGGAATTGTGAATGTTAATAATAAAATTATTTACTCTACAAGATGTTTCGTTTCTGCTCATTAGGGTGTTGATTTCCACATCAAGTCTTAAAGCAGTGACTTATGCTTCACACTGGGCCAAGTAGCAGCTGAGCTACGTGAAACAGCAGCCAAAGATAACAAAGCTGCAAACACAAAGCAGTGATTTTGGTCAAGAAAGAGCCAAACTAGAGAAAGCACTTTAAGCAGCATTCTGAGCAAATTCCCACACTGAAAATTCAGCCGTGCCACAGAAGGTTCAGCAAAGAATCCAGCAGACAAAGCTTGTAACATAGCTGAACACACAGGAAATCAGAAACGCCAGATCAGCAAAAAGCACGACTAAGACTTCAATGGGATGAAGAAATATCCACTATCTAGGAATTGATCGACAGAAAAGTAAGGGAAAGGATGAAATCACTTAATTAGAACAGAACCAGCTAAAATAAACCAGAAAGGTTTATAATCTGATTAATCAAGCGTTGAGTCACAACCAGTTCTGTCACACCTGTTAATGACATCAGTGTTACTCACATTAGTAGGAATACATCACATTAGTTGTTTAACTTAGTAAATTGTTTAATTGTATTATTGTTAATTTACATTAATATTTGTGAAATATTAACCTTCACTTTATGCAGCTGAAGCTTTAAGGCTCATTTCTGTGATGATCTCTGTTCTGCTAAACGAAGAGACATCAGGAAACACTAGGCATCCACCTCAAGTAATCAGACTAAACGCACCTGGCAGATTCTCTGGACTCTACTGTACTTTTTTTACATAGATTTTTTTACATACTAGCTACAATTTGAATCACCAGAGAGGAAACAAAGCTGAAAGTGAGGTTTTATTTATATAAAATACATAAATAAAGCATCTGCAGGTGACATCTTGAGCATGTGCACATATTCATATACACAAACACGTGTACGATTGCAAGTCACCAACAGCCATACGAGTTCCCCCAAAGACAGAAAAGAGAAACACAATGCAGAGGTTGCAGCCATCAGGGAACACAGATATCGTGCTCAGACCAGTGCAAGCAGGCATTGTTCAGCTCACCACTGATCTGAGATCAGTGAAAGCAGAAGTCAATGTATATTAAAATATGTCTCTGTGCTGCACAAGCTTTCTTTCCCATTAAATCGGGCCGATAAGAGTCTTCTTCCAAAATAAACACATTTGAAAAAGAAAACATGTTAAGAACGACATCTAACTCCACCTTTAAAATAATTAGTTCTGAAAATTAAACATGCATTTGCTTTTTCAAAAATGATTATGCAAAAAAGAAGAACTTAGAAGCTCCAAGAAGATACAAACAAAAAAACAACACAAGACATTTTGACGGGCTGTAACAGCGGACCAGTGTGGTCTCTGTATCTCCTGGACTCTACTGATTGCACATTTAAACCTTCGCCCTTTAAACTATAAACAAGCATCTGTCTCACGCTTCAACGTCCCAGATCATCTCAAATCTTTCTGGCCAAATAAATTTGACTAAATAATCAAACAAAACAAAATTTCAATTTAAAGCAACTTGACATGAATGACTTGTCTTTCAACGGTCTGATCAGTGGACACGTGGGAGAAATGAGAGCAGACGCTGAACAGACTGTAAGGAAAGGAGAGATTTTCAAAGGAGAGAAAAGCGAAAGGGGGTAAAAACACAGCGTCGAGTCCACAACCGAAAAATATATGAACTAACATTCCTCAGAAAATCTATTAGTGCCACTTATTTGAATCCCCCAACAATAGAAAACAAAGTGTAATGTCTGCTTTCAACTGCTTCAAGTGAGCTGCGCAAAATGGCACTAAACGCGGAGAAGTGTAGTCGTAGTTCTCCACCACAGAAAACTACAACACAAGCAGCCAAACTCATGGATATGTCAGGGTCTGAGCTCCCTTTGGATATCTTTAAAGCCATGATACGACTCAGAATTATTTCATTTCAAAGCATATTTCATTCAACAAAAGGAAAAAAAAAAGGCTTGGACATAAGGTGACATTTTACTCTTTGATCCAAAGGCAGAAATGTGACCTAATCTAAGATGTGTCCAGATTTCTCTTTGTAAGCTGACTTGTCTGTGCTGAGCAGGAAGGAGGGCCAGAGCTCATGTAAGGCTGGGTTACGCATAGACATAATCGTCTCATTGATTTGCATATAAATTGGTGATTTGTAAAGTGTTTGTCTATGAGGGGGAGAGTTTTAAAGTCTCCCCATGCGTGGAAGCAGCGTGTGAAGCAGTGGGGCTCGTTTCCCTTCCGCACCAGCCGCAGCTTCCGAGGCTGCTCTGCTTCCTTTGAGCGCATGTGCTGAATGTACACCTGGTGAGGAGGAGGAGCAGAGTGTTAGTTAATGTGTATACAGACAAGCCAAACCGGTTCCAAGCTGCAGTTTCCCATTCACCTGGCAGGCTTTGAGACTAAGCTTGATCTCCACCTGGCTGGTCTGAGTCCCGACCCACATGTATACCTGAGAGAGAGAGAGAGAGAGAGAGAGAGAGAGAGGAAAAGAAAAGAAATCAGTGACATGGAATGAAAGCATTTGACGATAAAAGGTAAAATAAAAACAACACATCAGTTGTTTTGACCTCTTTTCCATTGTCCAGCAACATGATGTCATCATCAGCCAAGTCGTCCTGACAGAAGTCTGAGCACTTCTCTGACACAGAGAAATAACCCTTCTCATTCGAACATCTGAGGAGAAGCAAGCGGGGGGAAAGTGATGAGACAGAGGAGAGCAGATGCTGCAGAGAAAGCGCGGCAACGCTCACTAACCTGAAGAGGCGAGCGTGTTTCATGTAGTCTGCGTCTTCATCGTACGGCTTCTGAGATCCGATCCCCACCCAGAAAAAGTTCTCTGGCTCCTCCCCTTCATTAATCACCTACAAAACAAGTCGTTCACATGTCTGACAAAAACACAGTAAAGTACACAGAGTTGTGGGCTGCAGCATGTACTTGCTTTACAGAGAGGGAAGTCAAAGCCGTGAGTGTTGTTAACATGTTAAACATAGAGCAGTTGTTCTATGTTTAACATGTTAATACGCGTGGACTAAAGGCAACACACTTTTAGCTTTATATATTTCTAAATAAATCAGATTTTCAGTAACATGTTGTCTGTGCTCTCTTGCGTCCCTTCACAAACACAAATATCACATTCCTCTTTCTTACCTGTTTGCTGTACGTGTCATCAAACATACTATTCATGACGTCCTCGGCCAGTTTGGCTTCGTCCGGGTCAGCAGCTCTGCCCACCCAGGTGTAAACAATGCCCTGATTGTCTGTGCTCTCGAATGGTACCTGCACAATACACACAGCATTACTAAAGGCAGGAAGAGAGCAGTCCGAAAGTGAATGTGTGACTGATACAAAGAAAAAAAAACGAACCTTGAGTATGAAGCAGAACTCTGAGTTGAGGTTGCTCGAGTCTGTTCCAATCTGGATGGTCCTGAGAAATATCAACAATATTAACAAAATGCAGTGATGGTGAGGAAAGTCAGTTGACAGCAGGCGGCATTAACCTGGTGCAGAGCGCGCTGCCGTTGGTGCGTATATGGTAGAGCGAGGGCTGGGCAGAGTCTGTGTTCTGTTTCCTCTTCCCTTTATGAATGATGAACTTCCTCTTGAAATGAGACAGGAACTTGAGGTTCTCCTGCTGCTGGGTCATACGCACCACCTAAACAGCAAAACAGCAGGAGTCACTACAGCTCTGTAAGAAACACAGGGTTAAAACTAAGAGCACAATTAAAACCTTCAGTTTTCCGGGAAAGAGACTTTCAAACTTCTTCTGCAGGGAGAAGGTGAAGGTGAGCCAGCCCATGTTGGAGGCCTGCCTGCCCTGCCAGAAGTACACCACACACTGGAAGTCCTCCTCTGGCTGTTTGTCCTCCTCGTCCTCGTCTCCTGGAGGATGACCACCGTTGCCTTGCTTCTTCTCCTTCACCTTGTCCTCCTCATCCTCATATTCAACAGGCTCCCAGTATCTGAGAAAAGACATCCCGTGGGCCTGTGTTTGAATCTCAGGTGCTAACCATCCACAGAACACACATCTCAATTTTTCCATCCCTCATTCTCACACACATGGTTACCTGCAGAGGAAAACATAGCAGTCCTGTGTGAAGAAGTGGCCAAACTCCTCCTCTGGCAGACGAGCGAACTTCTTTCCCTCCAGCACGAATCCTTCCATACCATCCAGGTCCTCATTCCACTCCTCCATCAGCTGCTCAGCCTGGACAGACACACAGTTTTCCCTTAAATCAACATGAGAGATGAAGTAGATATTGGCTTGGCTGGAAATGATTTACTGTGCGTTACCTCGGTGAGCGGCATGGCTGGCTGCCTGGCCAGAAACAGAGCTGTGAGGTCAGCTTTCATCTGGTCCTTTTGCTCTGCGTCCTTCTTGACCTGAGACACAAAAATGCCATAATAATCAGACACAAGCAGCAACACACATATGCAAGGTCTGCCCATTCAAAGCACAAGGATACATTAAGAAAAGCCCATAATGTGATGAATAGGATCCTCTGGTATTCAACTGCAAACAGCTGACCTTGCCCTGTAGACTGTCGGTCTGCTGTACAGTCTCAGCTGCTCTGGTGTAGTCCACCTTCAACACGTCATCCCAGTTCTTAAACTTGGACTTAAACACCTAATGGAAATGATGGAAAATATGCATCAATTAAAACTGTGATGAAGGGAACAAAGTCAAAATAAGTCAAATATTCTAATACAAAGTACAACGTATTTGTGGGTTGCCGCGCTTCATGCGTATCTGGAGTGTGGCAGCATTAAGCTTTACCTGGCACTCTGTGCCCTCCAGGTTGCGGGTCACGCATGCGTGTTTGGGCCGGTGCAGCATGGAGCAGATCTCCTGGCCCAGTTTTAAGGCAGCGGCTCTGACAAGACGCGGAGACTTCCTCCCAATCCAGATGAAGACGTCAGACCAACAGTCCAGGACGTACACACCCTTTGTGTCCAGCAGAGACTGCAGCTGTAGAAAAGGATAGAAATTAAGATACCATGATGCAGTGAAACAGGAGGAGGAGACAGGAAAAGGTTGTTTATACAGCAGATGAACCTACCAGTCTGAGCTCTGGCAAAGTGTCCAGTTTGACCTTATGGTCTTTGTGCTCCACGGACAGCTTGTAGTTGATTTGAGGCAGCTCCAGGTAGCCCAGGCCCAAGCCCACCTACAACACAGCAGCCAGAAACTAGACATCACTAACTTACTGAAGATCTGTTCATGCAGATCTGGCTGGATATGTATCATTTTTAAACTGCCACAACATCCAACCTTTCTCACTGTGTGTCATCATGAGCTACTGATCACTGATTTATTCAGCCTCGAGCTGTAGTTCACAACAAGCAGCAAACAGAAAACTAAGCAGAGAACAGTTACCTTGTACAGTTTAGGTCTGATGGGGGAGAAGTCATCTGGTACATGCTTCTTGATCTCCTCCGGTTGTCCTCCCAGTACCTCCCAGAATTCTGGAGGCTCCTGGTTCTGCATGAGGGTTGTAATCTCAGCCTTCCCCTTACGTTCATTCTTATTAATCTTTTCTGCAAATAACCTGGGGGGTGACAATTCGCGGGTACGTTAGATTAGTTCATCTTCTCTGACTTTTCATAAAGACCCTTATGAAAACGTCCATCCAAAGAGCAAAGAGTTTTACCGAGCCTTTGTGGTGCCGCTGAGCGTAGCGTTGGCCCCTCTCCAGACAAAGATTTCCAGTCCTGTGTCCAACAAGAAGACGTAGCTGACAGAAACAGAAAGACAGGATGTCACAGACACAATGAAAAGAAAAACGACACGTCTACCACAAATACAGAGGCTGCATCATACAGAACGTGCAGCACCACAAAGGAAGTAATAATGATTGAATGACGTGAGGAGAAAAGAGTCACCGAGGGTCGAGGGAGCAGGCCTTCGCCGGTACAGACTCCAGTCTGATGTTTTTTTTGCCATAAACTCTATACAACCTGACAAAACAAAAAAAGATTAAACCTTAAGGTAATAAAGCTGCGAGGACAAAAAACAATATCATAATACTACCAACAGACATGTATTTGACACGAGAGTGGGCCTACCTGACAGAATAGTGTGTGTCCTCCACTGTGTAAAACCCACTGGCTGTTCCTCCCTCAATGTACGAGATTTCATTGTTGAAAACCTACAAATAACAAAGCACAGATTAATGTAACGCTATCTTACATCCCTTTGTTTAAACACGACTGCATCAATACAGCAGGTCTATACGCACAGCACTGAACTCCTCGCTCTCATCGCCCATCTCTTCCCGTATTGTCCGACACTCTGCTCCAAGGAAGTTCCTCAGGTTGACGGCGTGAATGGCAGAGCCAGCCTTCTTGTCCAGCGTGGCCTCCTGACCAATCCAGTAATAGATCTGCCAGTTCAGAGCGCCGTTATCATCCAGAAAGGTCTGTAAATACAAAGAGGAAGAACATGAGACTCGTGGGAGGAACAGACAGAAGAGGGAATGCGAGGAATGCTGCGGACCAACGTTACCTTGAGAACGATGTAGCAGTCAGCCTCATAGAACTTGCCATGGAAGGTTTCATCCACCTGCATGGGAATGAAGTTTTCGATCTGCCACACTGTTACACCTGCAACCTGTGGAGGAGCAGTAAGATGGAAAGCTTTAAAGACTATTAAAACTCACTTTAAAAATCGATCAACTGTTTAATAATGTAGCGCAATAATGTCGCTGATAATCGTTACTCATTTTTATTGGAAAAGAAATAAAAGACACAAAGGTGGGTTACCTGCCCGCGTCCTCCAAAAAGAACTCAGAGTAGTCAAGTTGAGGCTCTCTAGACTCTTGTCCCACTTTCGGATTTTTAAATCTCCATATTTCAAATCCCCATTCTCCTGCAAAATTAATGTGTTTATAATAAATTCCAGGTTGTTGTTATCTGTTCATTCCTCAAGTGATTTAACTATTTAATCTGTCAGGAGAGCAATTAAACTAAATAACTGACAGAACGCAACACCATTAACGTCCAGATGACACTCCCCAGATAGAGCTGTGCTAAACATACATTTCTTTTCTTACCTCCATGTTCTTTTTTTCCTGTGCAACATCACTCATGCCCTTCAGCACCTGCTTTGCCTGATCATCCTGAGTACAGTCCTTCCGCCTCCTCAGCCTCATCTTTCTCGCCAGGTGATCTCGTGGGCTAGCTCCTACACACACACACACAAAATACAAATCTGAGCCTAAAGAAAGCACACAACCTGTATTCACAGTGCACCTAAAGACACAAACGTGAGCAAAGTCATGTGCAAGCGCCAACACACGCACCTCCTCCAGCAGCAGCTACAGTGGCGGGTGAGGCCCCGGCCAGCCGGAGCTGGTTCTGCAGAGAGAAGTCGATGTTGTACCACTCTGCAGCTCTGTCAACTGGCTTAGGAGGCATGACCAGGTTTGGGTTCTCACGCACATCAAGAACCTGCAAGCAGAGAGGCTCATTGCCGGTTTGCTAATAACTAGTATTTGTATCCTTAAAAGAAAGCTTTTCTTTCAGGGTGATATTACTTACATTAAAAACCTTCAATACTGAGCGCAAGCCAAATGTTAATAAACTCTAGTGCAGTATGTATGTTATAGAGTTTGTTGTACCTCCAAATCTGTCAGGAAATGAATGGCCTCAGGCAGCGTCACCAGGCGGTTTTTATTCAGCACTAACTTTTTCAGCTTTCCACATCTAGAGAGAAAACACAAAACCTCAAGTTTTTTGTTTATTTGCTGGACTCATAATCATAATCACGTGATCAGACTGAAAACCTGAGATCAGACTCATGACAATTTAAACATCTGTTGAGAGTATAAGTCACCACGATTACACACACTAGTGTATGCAGCTTTGCAATCAACAAGTAAAGCCAACCTGCAGAGTCCTTCAGGGATGAGTTCCAGGTTGTTGTTAGCGGCCATGAACTCCATGAGGTTGGACAGTTTGCCTACTCCGGGTGGAACTCCATCAAAGTCCAGTTTGTTGGAATTCACATACAGTTTCTTCAGTTTCGACAGTTTACAGATGGCAGACTGGTGACAGACAGAGAGGAAGGTATTTGAAAAGCAATCCAGAAGATTTTACATCAAGAAATCACACATTAAACAAAGATTTTCAAGGTGATCACCCACAGAAATAAACACATTTAGTGTTTTTTGGTTCCTTCTGTTTTGACCAATGGAGTTTTGTTGTAACGTTTTCTGAACTTCCTCAAACACACATAATAGGAAACAGTGGATTATGAAAAGTAATGGTTAAAGTTTAGAGTCCTTACAGGCAGTGAAGTCAGCTGATTGCGGCTCAGGTTGAGCGTCTCGAGCTGGGTCCACTGGTCAATGCAGAGGGAGAGTTCGGTGATCTGATTACTGCTAAGGTTGAGTCTCTTCAAACTGCCCAGTGAGTAGAGACACTCTGGCACCCGAGTCAGGTCGTTGCATGAAAGATCAACATCTGGGAAGAGAAGACAATGTTAAAATGGGCTGTTTATTTACACAGAGTACAAAGCAGCACACGTGTAAAATGGTGATCCAAATACCGAAAGTCTCAGGTGGATGAGAAATGACAAGTGGTACCTGCTAAATGTGAGAGTCCCTCTAGGCTAGTGGGCATGTTGCTCTGGGTCCTCTGGGTGTTCCTCAGGTGGAGAGTCGTTAGTGCCACCATGGCTGGCAGCTGTCTACTCAGACACACAACAATAACGATAAGACAGCAGAAATAAATCAATTAAAACCTCCTACTTCTAATTAAATGTCATTAGCACCTTCTAGGTCAAGGAACAAATAGTTGGTAAAATACGAAATCATCTCCTTACCGCAACTGAGCATGCATCAGCGGGTTATTGTTGAGAATCAGAGTCTGCAGGTGCACAAGGCGTCTCATCTGGGGTGGCAAGCTGTCAAGCTTGTTGTCGCTTAGGTCCAGATACAGCAGGTCTGTCAGATTGATAAACAGCTGGTTGGGGATGGAATCAATGCTGTTGTGGCTCAGATTCAGCACCAACATGTTCCGGCTGTTCTCCAGGTCCCTGGGGATCTCTGTCAGCTGATTGTAGCTCAGGTCCTAAATTAGAACGGATAAATGTATTTTCGTAAATTGTGTGTGGAAGTAAGATTTATTTTTGGGGACGTGTGGCAACATAATGAACTAGAATATGAAAGAAGGTGAAAGGTGGAAAATGACAAAAAAATAATTGCAACTAGAGTGTAAACAAGTCTTTAGAATATAAGCCAGAGCAAAATGTATGGATAGATGTACCAGCACAGAAAGGTCGTCAAGCTGAAAAATGTCATCAGGGACTCCAGAGTTCTTCAGGTTGTTGGCTCTGGCTACCAGTGCCTACACACACAGCAAAAGCTTTAGGCCACCATTAAAACCACACAGAAAAACACCATAGTCCATTTAAGCTTGTCAAAACTTGTAAGTTGTATTACTTATCTTTAAAATATCATTTCAATTGAATTTTCTATTTGTGTGTATTTTCTTATGCAGGTGTTGGTGTTTCTTACCCGTAGGTTCGGTAAGTTGCGCAGTTCCCCATATAAGGTGGACAGGCTGTTGTGACTCACTGAAATATGCTCCTAAAGAGGAAAATGAGAAATTCTATTTCTGATCAAAAGGGCACGAGACAAACAAAATATTGCAACCTATAGCTTCCCACACCCTACAACCCTTCTCACGTCACTACTGAGGAGCGTTCAAGTTTAACGTGCCTCCAAAAGCAAATGTCAGCTTCCAATGGGATAGCATCAAAAGACATGCAGGTAAACACAAATCGGTTTGACTAACAGCCTCAATCACAGACTTATCTTCTTTATCTACGGTATATAACTAACTGACAAGATCATGTCATCACCTGTGACCTTCTGAACAGTGCTTTGGATGTTTAAATTAGATAATCCTTTCATAGGAAATCAAGATTAAAGCAGGACTGAGTGTATTCAGGTATATAGTGTATGAGTGATCTTCTGTAATCTACTTATTTAATCAAATCTATACTACTCTTTAGGTTCTCTTGTTCAGACTTTCTTACATTTTTGTTGTTAATACACGAGTTTACTGAATTATATACATGCAGTAAACAGGAAATAAAGACATAGGCAGCATGTGTGAAAAAGCATGAATAGCCAAACACTATAATTAATAGATCTAGCTAATATTTGATAAATATGTGAATGTCTCACCAGCTTCTGCAGAGAGGCCAGCTCCTCTGGGAGGTAACACAGTCCTGTCCTGTTGAGCTTCAGCCATCGCAGGCTGCTCATACATTTGACATGCTCTGGGAAGTTCCCACCCTGTACAACCAAAGACACAGATGTAGTTATGATAATGACATATTTAACACTTAGCACTAACTTGTGAGGGAACTTGTAGACAGAAGTGTAAATATTTAGAACTTTTACAAGTGGTTTGACCATAAAATATAGAATGTGTCCAACTCATCACAACCAGATTTTGATGCAACATGAGTAAAGAATTTTTAGCTACTTGTATATACAGAACATAGAATGCTTCACTTCAACTTGCAGAATTGTGTGTATATACCTAAAAATAAAGTCACATTACAACTCTGCTCCTACAACACAAAAAAGAAAACATCGCTTCTCTACAAATCAGCCACAGGAGCAAATGCTGCGGACATCGTCATCATTTACAAACTAGATATAACGCGTTGACTTGATCAAGGTCACATTAGTGAAGATTATGCCATGCCATTGTTGCTTAAATTAGAGCTAGTAGGTAGTCACCAACGGTTTTACTTTCGCAGGTACGCTGTAGCCTTGCTACGGTTGATCACATACATAGTTCTGTCACTGACCTACATGTCAGATGATCGCAGCTGTCACTACAGCCGGACGGACTAATTTACAAACCACAATACTATGCTCGCAAAGTCTAAAACACCACATGCAAAAGTATGAAGATCCTGAATGACTTCAGCCGCTCAACAATCTTACGCGTGTAGTTTAGTTTTTTTCGCCATAGCGTCACTTAACGCGCTGAGATCTTACGTGTAGGTTTCTGACTCAGACATCGGGAGTTAGCCAATGTCAACACCCAGGCTAATGTAGCTAGCAAACGGTATAAACTTTAACATAACGTCGTACTATTATTCAGCTACAGGAACAAAAAATACCTAAAACACTGTGCTAAACAGAAACCTGTTCATCAAAAGCTTAGCGACGGAGAGCAGACTGGAGGTAACTGACAACTGGCTAACGCCCAATGCTAACAAGCTAAGCTAAGTGTTTTCGCCGTGTATATAGCGAGGATTAGCTTTAGCTAGCTAGCTAACCGTGGTAGTTTCCTAACAGTTAAGAATACATATTTAAGGAATACAGTTTAAAGTATTTACTTTGAAGTCGTTTCCACTGAGGTCTACCCCTCGTATAAAGGGAAGAACTCCGGTCGCAGCCATTTCTGGTAAATATCAGCTGCTCAGCCCCCAACTGTCTATTTTGGTCTGAAACCGGGGAGGAACCTGGAGTACATGCACCTGTTCACGTACCCGCCTCCGGACCACAGGTCGGCTCGGCACGAGGCAGTTTGCTCGGTGGCGTTTTTGCCTGCGTGGGTGATTGTGGTCGCGTGTGTAGGTTAGCTACGACTGCATCCGTAAGGAAGGGACATAGCGGCCATCGCGGGTCCTGCGTCTTCACCAGAAACGGACAAGGTGAGGAGCAAAGCGGTGGTCACAGAGGTTACAGCTTGATCCAGACAGGGACTGTACAAATTAAGACGCGGAAGGACCATTTCCTCAGCAGTTTTATCGTCAGACGTTGACACTGAATCTGGGTTTAGAGTTAACCGTTTGCTGTCTCCTCAGGGGTTTACCTGATCTCTCCCTCAGAGTTGAAGAGGTTCTCGCTGTCGGCCCTGGTCGTCACGGAGCCGCTCTGCTCCGTTCAGTTGGACCGACTGCGGGAACCCACAATGCCAGGCTAAAAGTGTCACAACATGTTCTGAGCTGCACAAACTAATGACTCCTACTGCGGTCCAGAATTTGAGGCTGCACGATGGAAGCAAAGAAATGACAACTTTACTGTCTTGGAATCCCTTATAAGCAGCCAGAGTAAAGCTTGGCAATGTCTCCTCAGCGACGGTTCATCTGTTCAGCCACAGGCCAACGGACCCACAAGAGCCAGATGGGTCAGGCAGAGGGAGGTGTGAACGCACGCACACCGCATGCACGCACACACACACACCACACAACACACCACACACACACACACACACCACACACCCCTCTAGTGTTCCCTCTCTTCATCCGTCTCTTCACCTCTCTGACCCCTTAAACCTCTTGAACTTGCAGGGGGGCCCCTCTGTCACGCATGGTAAACTATTCAGTATGCCCCAGTTGCCTCTCCTGTCTCATCCGCCATCCCTGGCCAGGAAATGATGTTTGCTGTGGAGACCAGAGTAGGGTTGTTATGTCCAGCTTGATTTTTGGGCATAATAACCGCTCGCGTGACGACAAGGAATGTTTTAATGTCTCTGTAGCTTCTGACCGTGTTTGGTGACAAGGCTTTTTACTGTGGCCAGTAAGGTCAGCTGATTGAACGGCCGATGCTCAACCCCAGGTTCTTCCCCCAGGCCAAACAGGAGAGGCGCAGAACAACCTGCCCTCTCCCACTCCTGGACACGCCGCTGGGACTCCCCCTCAGTGTGCTGACTCACCCTCGACTCCACCCGGAGAAATCACCGTGGAGGACGTAAGGGATTTTCTCACGTAGGAACACCGGCTTCGCATTTCACTGATTTTACTAACATGCGGCATTATTTCACATTTAAAAAGGGCAATTTACCAAATGTTTTCTATGTGCAGCAACGTGGATGAGCAGAAAACAACCTAAAGAAACATTAAGGAGGAGGAGGGGCTCGAGGGAATCCTGATCCAACCTGTGAAACAGGTGGGAAACTCAGACGTGGATTTAGCTTCCTGTCCTTCACTTAGTTACTCTGCAGGAAGGAGAACGTGTGTGAGTGGGGCGCAGACACACACCTGTTTATAATGGAGTATGTTCCAGAGTGTGAAACATTAAAGACTTGGCTGTCTGATGCGCAGCCCATTTCCAGTAACCACGTCCTCGTCCTATTTTCCACCCACACTCTCTCCAGAGGCCAGTGGAGCAAGAACGTCCTGATCGTCTGACCGTGTGTCGTATGAGCCTGAAACTGGCCTCGGTGAGCTGGTCTGTATTTATTAGGTGGAACTTGTGCGCCAGAGTTATTACCCACTTATGGAACAGTGAGTCATGAACCCAGGTCTGCAAGGCGTGGGTTTTCATCAGGCTGTTAGACGTGAGGAGGCGGGTCCTACCTAGTTGTCAGCGCCTCTTCCTCTGCTCGTTTAGACTCATGTTTCTCTCTGGGTGGCACCATCTGAAATTACACAACCAGTTGAACTGCATTTGTTTTGTATTTGATGAAATAGGTGTTTTTGAAATTGCAACTTTTTCATAAATGTTCAGATTTTTAAAGCTGCCTTTCTTGTTCCTCTGAATTAACAACTTTATTTTCTTTGGAGACTGCTAGTTCGGCCAAAGAGTTATTTTCTCCACCAACAGTGCAATAAAACTGGAAATCAGATTATTTGTGTCACTAAATTTACTAAGCTGTAATCTCACTGTTGCTTTTGTCAACCTCTTAAATAGATGAATAATTGTCAACATTTTAGTGTTCCATAATGGCAGCGATTCAAGGTGGTGGTGAGTCCAATTATCAAGGGGGAGATGCGGGTTTGAATCGGGCATTATAATGCGGACACATATTTTTCATCAGATCCTTGTCTTATGAAAATCAGGACTATTATATGAAAACATTCTGAAAACCGACTACTATGACTCATTTTTTGTTTCACTTACTATATTGACAGACTTCTACTAGGACCAGTGTTTATGAAATACATACAATATACTGAGACCTTTATTCATTTTCACTCAATCAAAGACTTGATGACTTAAATATACTACGACCATTTTATCATTGATTGCTATTTTTTCATCACATATGGGACAGTTTTTTAAAACACACATGACATTGTTATGAACATAGTAGATGGCTTGTCACCAACATGCTATACTATGACCAATTTTTGTTGACATTTACATGACAAAACATACTATCACTTTTTTAACATAGCAATGGTCAAAAAGTAATGTAATATTTTAAGATAGTGAATGACCACATTTGAAAGAACATAAATACTTAAGAATTACTTCTTGTCTAAGTCAGACCTTGCTGCTTTCTACATGCGGTCATTGACTCGGCCAACAGAGACCAGTAGTTGCACGTGGAAAGGCAGAGTTCACGTAGTAGATGAATGATGTGATCATTTTGACCTGTGGTAGACGTTTCCTGTGTTTTCGTTAGGCAGCCTCGGTGGTAGGGAGGGCGGATTTCAGTGCGGGGACCACAAAACATTTCCATCGGCCACTGGGGAGCCCCCCGAGCACACTTACTCTCCCCCGTTAGCGTGGCACAAGCGAGAAAGAATTGCCTCAACGTGACAGACTTGCTGCGGCGGCTTGTCTATGCGAGAACTAAGTCTGTGTTTTCTGGAAAACACGACGTGCGTGGATGCCTTGATTTGCAAAGAACTTGAGGACTGAACTTTTCCATGTGAGTGACCTCCCGTCATTCTAAGTGACACCCCATTTTCCAGCCAGAATGACGGTAGCTCAGCCGGTGGAGACGGGTTGGGGATATTTACATTATCTTTCTACCGCCAGCTGTTTTGTGGCTGTTGCTAGGAATTCGCGTTTCCCCAGAGTGGGAAAACGAATGGGTTCGTTGCCAGATTACTTCATTAATGTTGAATTGAGATTCAAGCCGATTTGTCCCCCTTTTTCATTGTATTTTTTTTTTTTGCACATATTGATGTGCTGAATGCGTCTGCATGTGCTTAGCAAACACCCACAGCCTGTGAATGACCTGTGTTACAGAATGAAGATCCAAATGGACCAACCTAGAGTTTAAAGACTAGCCAAAGGAAGTAGTATTTTTAAATATGTGAGTGGGTAGGATTTATTGTTTTTCTTGTACATGTCAGTAAGTGCAGTAGGATTTGCCTTACCCAAGAGGAGTTGGCTAGCATCTTTTCACACAAGAACCATTTACACGAATGTCTACAAGTTCTCGAAGGAAGGAAAGATATGAATGAACAAATGAGAGAGGGCAAGTCATTTCCAACCTATTTTTTTAAACTCGTGATTTCGTCGGTGAAAAGACATTTTATTTGTGACTGAAGGTTAATACGTTCTCTTTATCTCGTGACGGATCGAGCGTCACCAGGCTAGGATAACATGGAGGGGGTAACGGTACGGGGGCATTCCCCCCCAGTGATGTCGTGGTGGTTCATCTGGCTGACTTTTCAGTCTTCCGGCGTCTTAATCGTCATCCGCGTGTGCGTTTGGCCTTAAAAGTACAGTAACACGCTTGTGATGTGATTAGAGTTAGAAGAAAGTTTCAAGTTTTTAACCAGACTTCTTGCTCTAGTTGGAAGTAAAGAATTGAGAGGATGCAGTAAAGAACATGGTTTAAAATCCTGGTGTGAGCATTTCGTTGTTTGATGGGACTCAGGAAGTGAAGCAGGAGAAGCCACAGTCAGTCCTTAAGCTACGTGTAAATGTGAATTTATGCCTTATTGGTTTCTGCAAAATTGGTGCAATGGAAGTAATATAGGTACACACAGGCGCGGCAACCACCCAGTATTTTAACACATTTTAAAAGGTTTTAGGTGTAAAAACCAATATATTACATGCTCATCTAGGATTACAGCAGACAGGTTTGAATGAGCTGGCGATAGAGTTAAGTAAAATGTTAGTACTAAGAGGCTTTAGGCTACAGGTTTCTAACTCCATCACCTCCTCTAAAACATGAAATAAGTACAAAAGGGACCCTCATACTAACGAATGTAAGTGAACAAGTATAAGTCAAAAAACTTTTCAGCAGAAAATTAACCCTTCATCCTTACAGCTGGCTCGGATTAACCTTATCGAAGGTTTACGATGGATTAGTTTCGCTTTGGCATTCAGTTTGTATGTAGGATTGGTCATTTAGCATCTCAGTTGATGAGAATTGTGAATGTTTAATAATAAAATATACCTGACAAGATGTTTCGTTTTTCGGCTCATTAGGGTGGTGATTTCCACATCAAGTCTTAAAGCAGTGCCTTATGCTTCACACTGGGCCAAGTTCGCCGCTGGCTACGTGAAACAGCAGCCAAAGATAACAAAGCTGCAATTAACACCAAAGCAGTGAGTTTGGTCAAGAAAGAGCCAAACTAGAGAAAGCACTTGAAAGCAGGCATTCTGAGCAATTCCCACACTGAAAAATTCAGCCGTGCACAGAAGGATTCAGCCAAAGAATCAAGCAGGACAAAGCTTGTAACCATAGCTGAACACACAGAAAATCAGGAAAGGAACACGCCAGATCAGCAAAAAGAATGTTTACGACTAAGACTTTCATGGGATGAAGAAAATCACTATCTAGGAATTTGTCGACAGAAAAGTAAGGGAAAGGATGAAACACTTAATTAGAAACAGAACAGCTAAAAAAACCAGAAAGGTTTATAATCTGAGTAAATCAGTTGAGGCACAACCAGTTCTGTCACACTGTTAATGACATCAGTGTTACTCACATTAGTAGGAATACATCACATTGAGTGGTTAAGTCAATTGTTTATTGTATTATTGTTTAATTACATGTAATATTTGGACATATTACCTGCACTTTATGCAGTGAAGCTTTTAAGGCTCATTTCTGTGAGATCTCGTTCTGATCTAAACGAAAGAGACATCAGGAAAAACTAGGCATCCACCTCAAGTCAATCAGACTAAACGCCAACTGGCAGATTCTCTGGACTCTACGTACTTTTTACATAGATTTGTTTACATACTAGCTACAATTTGAATCCCAGAGAGGAAAACAAGCTGAAAGTGGACGGTTTTATTTATTATAAAATACAATAAATAAAGGATCTGCAGGGGTGACATCTTGAGATGTGCACATATTCATATACACAACACCGTGTACGATTGCAATTCACCAACAGCCAGTACGAGTTCTCCCCAAGACCAGAAAAGATTAAAACACAATGCAGAGGTTGCAGCCATCAGGGAACAAAGGATATCGTGCTCAGACCGTGCAAGCCAGGCATTGTTCAGCTCACCACTGATCTGAGATCAGTGAAGAAAAGGCAGAAAGAAGGTCCAATGTATAGTAAAATAGTCGCTGTGTGCACAAGCTTTCTTTCCATTTTAAATCGGGCCGAAATAAGAGTCTTCTTGCCAAAATAAAACACCATTTGAAAAAGAAAAAATGTAAGAACGACATCTAAATCCCCGCCTTTAAAAGTAAAGTTTGAACATGAAACATTGCATTTGCTTTTTCAAAAATGATATGCAAAAAAAGAAGAACTTAGAAGCGCCAAGAAGAACAAAACAAAAAACAACCAAGACATTTTGGACCCGGGCGTAACAGCGGACAGGTGGTCTCGTATCTCCGGACTCTACTGATTGCAACCATTTAAACCTTCGCCCTTTAAACTAATAAACAAGCATCGGTCTCACGCTTTTTTCACGTCCCAGATCATCTCAAATCTTTCTGGCCAAATTAAATTTGACTAAATAAGCAAACAAAACAAAATTTCAATTTATAAAGCATCTCCTTGACATGGAATGGACTTGTCTTTCAACGGTCCTATCAGTGGGACACGGTGGGGAGAGGAGAAATGAGGAAGCAGACGCGAACAGACTGTAAGGAAAGGAGGAGAGATTTCAAAGGAGAGAAAAGCGCGAAAGGGGGTAAAACACAGCGTCGAGTCCACCAAACCGAAAAATATAGGAACTAACATCCTCAGAAAATCTATTAGTTTGCCACTTATTTGAATACCCCAAACATAGTAAAACACAAGTGTAATGTCTGCTTTTCAACTGCTTCAAGTGAGTGCGCAAAATGGCACTAAAAGCGGAGAAGTGTTAGTCGTAGTTCTCCACCACAGAACAACTACAACACAAGCAGCCAAACTCATGGATATGTCATGGTCTGAGCTACCTTGGATATCTTTAAAGCCCATGAGACGACTCAGAATTATTTATTTCAAGCATATTTAATTCAAAAAAGGAAAAAAAAAGGCTTGGACATTTAAGGTGGACAATTTTACTCTTTGATCAAAGGCAAGAAATGTGACTAATTAAGATGTGTTCCAGATTCTCTTTGTAAGCTGACTTGTCTGTGACTGAGCAGGAAGGAGGGCCAGAGCTCATGTAGGCTGGTTCGCATAGACATAATCGTATCATGATTTGCATATAAAGTGGTGATTTGTAAAGTGTTTGTCTATGAGGGAGTTTAGTTTTAAAGTCTCCCATGCGTGGAAGCAGCGGTGAAGCAGTGGGGCTCGTTTCCCTTCCGCACCAAGCCGCAGCTTCCAGGCTGCTCTGCTTTCGTGAGACGCATGTGCGAAGTACACCTGGGAGGAGGAGGAAGCAGGTGTTAGTTTAATGTGTATACAGACAGCAAACCGGTCCAGCTGCAGTCCCACTTCACCTGGCAGCTTTGAGACAAGCTGATCTCCACCTGGCTGGTTGAGTCCCGACCCACATGTTTAGACCTGAGGAGAGAGAGAGAGAGAGGGAGAGGAGGAGAGAGAGAGGAAAAGAAAAGAAATCAGTGACATGGAAATGAAAGCATTTGACGATTTAAAAGGTAAAAATTAAAAACACAACACACAGTTGTGTTGACCTCTTTTCCATCTGTCAGCAACATGATGTCCGCATAGCCAAGTAGTCCGGACAAGTTGAGCAATCTCGACACAGAGAAATAACATTCTCATTCGAACATCTGAGGAGAAGCAAGCGGGGGGAAAGGATGAGGACAGAGGAGAGCAGATGCTGCAGAGAAAGCGCGGGCAACGTCACTACCTGAAGAGGCGAGCGTGTTTCATGTAGTCTGCGTCTCATCGTACGGGCTTCGAGATCCGATCCCCCACCCAGAAAAAGTTCTCTGGCTCTCCCCTTCATTAAATACACTACAAAACAAGCGTTCACATGTCTGACAAAAACACAGAGTTAAAGACACAGAGTTGTGGGCTGCAGAAGTAACTTGCTTTACAGAGGGGAAGTCAAAGCCGTGAGTGTTGTTAACATGTTAAACATAGGGAGCAGTTGTCTATGTTAACAGTGTAATACGCGTGACAAAGGCAACACACTTTTAGCTTTTATATTTCTAAATAAATAAGATTTCATTAGTAACAGTTGTCTGGTGCTTCTGCGTCCATTCACAAACACAAATATCACATTCCTCTTTTCTGACCGTTTGCTGTACGTGTCATCAAACATATATTCATTGACGTCGCGCGGCAGTTTCGGCTTCGTCCGGCGTCAGCAGCTTGCCCACCCAGGTGTAAACAATGCCCTGATTGTCTTGCTTTTTCTCGAATGGTTACCTGCACAATACCACAGCATTACTAAAGGCAGAAGAGAGCCAGTCCGAAAGTGAATGTTGTGATGATACAAAGAAAAAAAAAAACGAACCTTGAGTATGAAGCGGAACTCTGAGTGAGGTTGCTCGAGTCTGTTCCAATCTGGATGGTCTGAGAACTATCAACCAATTTAACAAAAATGCAGTGATGGTGAGGAAGGGGAAAGTTCAGGTGTTTGACAGCAGGCGGCATTAACCTGGTGCAGAGCGCGCTGAGTTGGTGCGTCTATGGTTTAGAGCGAGGGCTGGCAGAGCTTGTCTGTTTCTCTTCCCTGTAGGAATGATGACTTCCTCTTGAATGAGACAGGAACTTGAGGTTATCCGACGCTTGGGTCTACGAACCACCTAAACAGCAAAACAGCAGGAGTCACTACAGCTCGTAAGAAAACACAGCGGTTAAACTAAGAGCACAATTAAAACCTTCAGTTTTCCGGGAAGAGGACTTTCAAACTTCTGTCTCAGGGAGAAGGTTGAGGTGACAGCCCATGTGGAGGCCTGCTGCCCTGCCAGAAGACACCCACACACTGGAAGTCCTCCTCTGGGCTGTTATTTGTCATCCTCGTCCTAGTCTCCTGGAGGAATGACCACCGTTTGCCTTGCTTTTCGCATTCACCTGTCCCCTATCCTCATATCAACAGGCTCCCGATTGAGAAAAGGACATCCCGGGGCCTGTGTTTGAATCTAGGTGCTAAAACCAGCACAGAACAACATTCATTTTCCATTCCCATTTCTCAACACATGGTTACTGCAGAGGAAAACATGAGCAGTCCTGTGTGAAGAAGTGGCCCAAACTCCTGCCTCTGGCCGACGAGACGAACTTCTTCCCTCCAGAACTAATCCTTCCATACCATCCAGGGGCCTCATTCCACTCCTCCATCAGCTGCTCAGCTGGACAGGACACAACAGTTTCCCTTAAATAACAGGAGAGAGAAGAGTAGATATGGGCTTGGCGGGAAAAACAATGATTTACTTGCGTACCTCGGTGAGCGGCAGGGCTGGCTTGCCGGCCAGAACAAAACAGAGCTGTGAGGTTCAGCTTTATCTGGGTCCGTTGCTCTGCGTCCTTCTTGACCTGAGAACACAAAAAATGCCATAATAATCAGGACACAAGCAGCAAACACATATGCAAGGTCTGCCCATTTCAAAGCACAAGATACATTAAAAAAGCCCCATAATGTGATGAATAGTGATCCTCTGGTAGTAACTGCAAAACAGTGGACTTGCCCTGTAGGACTTTGTCGGTTGGTGACAGTCTCAGCTGGTCTGGTGTAGTCCACCTTCAACACGCTCATCCCAGTTCTTAAACTATGGACTGAAACACTAATGGAAATGATGGAAAATGCATCAATTAAAACTTGTTGATGAAGGCGAACAAAGTCAAAATAAGTCAAATATTAATAACAAAGTAAAAAACGTATTGTGTGGGTTGCCCGCTTCATGCGTATCTGGAGTTTCAGCATTAAGCTTACCTGGCACTCTGTTCCCTCCAGGTTGGGGTCACGCATGCGGTTTGGGCGGTGCAGCATGGAGCAGATCTCCTGGCCAGTTTAAGGCAGCGGCTTGACAAGACGCGGAGACTCCTCCAATCCAGATGAAAGACGTCAGACCAACAGTCCAGGACGTACACCCCCTTTGTTGTCCAGCAGAGACGGCGCTGTAGAAAAGGATAGAAATTAATTAAGATAACATGATGCAGTGAAACAGGGAGGAGGAGAAAGGAAAAGGTTTGTATACAGCAGATGAACCTACAGTCTGAGATCTGGCAAAAGTGTCCAGTTTGACCTTATGGTCTTTGTGCTCACGGACAGTTGTAGTTGATTGGAGGCAGCTCCAGGTAGCCAGGCCAAGGCCCCCCTACAACAACAGCAAGCCAGACACTAGACAGCACGAACTTACTGAAGATCTGTTCATGCAGATCTGGCTGGATATGATCATTTTAAACTGCCACAAACATCAACCTTTCTCACTGGGTGTACATCATGAGATACTGATCACTGATTTATTCAGCCTCGAGCTGTTAGTTCACAACAAGCAGCAAACAGAAAAACTAAGCAGAGACATGTTACCTTGTACAGTTAGGTATGATGGGGGAGAAGGCATATGGTACATGCTCTTGATCCCTCGGTTTTCCTCCAGTACCTCCCAGATTCTGGAGGCTCTGGTTCGCATGAGGGTTGTATCTCAGCCTTCCCATACGTCTTCTTATTAAGCTTTTTCTGGCAAATAACCTGGGGGTGACAATTCGCGGGGTACGTTAGATTAGTTCATCTTCTCTGACTTTTCATAAAGGACCTATGAAACTCCAGTCCAAAGAGCAAGAGTTTACAGCCCTTTGTGGTGCCGCTGAGCGTAGCGTGGCCCCTCTCCAGACAAGATTTCCAGTCCTGGGTCCAACAAGAAGACGTAGCTGACAGAAACAGAAAGACAGGATGTACAGACAACCACTGAAAAGAAAAAACGACACGTCTACCACAAATACAGAGGCTGCATCATTACAGAACGTGCAGCACACAAAGGAAGTAATAATGATTGAATGACGTAGGAGAAGAAAGAGTCACCGAGGGTCGAGGGAGCAGGCCTTCGCCGGTACAGACTCCCGTCTGACTGTTTTTTTTTGCCCTAAACCTCTATACAACCTGACAAAACAAAAAAAGATAACCTTAAGGGGTAATACAAATGCGAGGACAAAAAACAATATTCAAATACTACAACCAGACATGTATTTGAACACGAGAGGGGCGACCTGACAGAATATTGGGTTGTATCCACTGTGTTAAAAAACCCCTGCTGTTCCTCCCTCAATGTACGAGATTTCATTGTTGAAAAACCTACAAATAACAAAGCACAGATTAATGTTAACGCTATATTAAATCCCTTGTTAAACACGACGCATCAAATACAGCAGGTCTATACGCACAGCACTGACACTCCTCGCTCTCATCGCCCATCTCTTCCCGTCATTGTTCGACCCTCTGCCTCCAAGGAAGTCCTCGGTTGACGGCGTGAATGGCAGAGCCAGCCTCTTGTCAAAGGGGCCTCCTGACCAAATCCAGTAAAGATCTGCCAGTTCAGAGCGCCGTTTATATCCAGAAAGGTCTGTAATACAAAGTAGGAAGAACATGAGACTCGTGGGAGGAACAGACAGAAGAGGGAATGCGAGGGAATGCTTTTTTTTTTGTTTTTTGTTTGGTTTTTTTTTTTTTTTTTTTTACTGGACCAACGTTACTTGAGAACGAGGTAGCAGTCAGCTCATAGAACTTGCCATGGAGGTTTCATCACCTCATGCATGAGGAATGAAAGTTTTCGATCTGCACACTGTTTACACCGCAACCTGTGGAGGAGCAGTAAGATGGAAAGCTTTAAAGGACATTAAAACTCACTTTTTAAAAAATCGATCAACTGTTTAATATGTAGCGCAATAGTCCGTGATAATCGTTACTCATTTTTATTGGAAAAAAGAAATTAAAAGACACAAAGGTGGGTTACCTGCCCCGCCGCCGGCCTCCAAAAAGAACCAGAGTAGTCAAGTTGAGGCTTAGCTAGGGACTTTGTCCCACTTTCGGATTTTAAATCTCCATATCACATCCCCATTCTCCTGCGCAAAATAATGTGTTATAATCAAATTCCAGGTTGTTGTTATTGTTCATTCCTCAAGTGAATTAAACTATTTTAATCTGTCAGGAGAGCAATTAACACTAAATAACTGACAGACGCACACACCATTAAACGTCAGATTGACACTCCCCAGATAGAGCTGTGCTAACAATACATTTCTTTCGAACTCCATGTGCTTTTTTCCTGTGCAACATCACTCATGCCCTTCAGCACTGCTTTGCCTGATCATCCTGAGGACAGTCCTTCCGCCTCTCAGCTCATCTTTCTCGCCAGGTGATTCTCGTGGGCTAGTCTACACACACACACACAAAAACAATCTGAGCCTAAAGAAGAACACAACCGTATTCAACAGATGCACCAAAGACACAAACGTGGGCAAAGTCATGTGCAAGCGCCAACACACGCACTCCTCAGCAGAAAACTACAGTGCGGGTGAGGCCCCGGCAGCAGGAGCTGGTTCTGCCAGAGAGAAGGCGATGTTGGACCACTTGAAGCTCGTCAAAACTGGATTAGGAGGAGACCAGGTTTGGTTCTCACGCACATCAAGAACCTGCAAGCAGAGAGCTCAATGGCCGGGTTGCTAATAACTAGGATTGTACCTTAAAAGAAAGCTTCTTTCAGGGGGATTATTACACATTAAAAACCTCAATACTGGCGCAAGCCCAAATGTAATAACTCAGTGCAGAGTATGTTTTAGAGTTGTGTACTCCAAATCTGTCAGGGAATGAATGGCCTCAGGCAGCGTCACCAGGCGGTTTTTATTCAGCACTAACATTTTTCAGCTTCCACATCTAGAGAGCAGAAAACACAAAACCTCAAGTTTTTGGTTTATTTGCTGGACTCATAATCATAATCAGTGATCAGACTGAAACCTGAGATCAGACTCCATGACAATTTAAACATCGTTGGAGAGTTAAGTCACCACGATACACACACTAGTGTATGCAGCTGGCAATCAACAAGTAAAGCCAAACCTGCAGAGTCCTCGGGATGAGTTCCAGGTTTGTTGTTTAGCGGCATTGAAAACTCAATGAGGTTGGACAGTTTGCATTACTCGGGTTGGAACTCCATCAAATGTCCAGTTGTTGGAATTCACATACCAGTCTTCAGTCGACAGTTACAGATGACAGACTGGTGACAGACAGAGAGGAAGGTATTGAAAGCAATCCAGAGATTTTACATCAGTAAATCACACATTAAACAAAGATTTTCAAGTTGAGCACCCACAGAAAATAAACAATTTAGTGTTTTTTGGTCCTTCTGTTTGACCAATGGAGTGTTTTGTAACGTTTCTGAACTCCTCAAACAAAATAATAGGAAACAGTGGAGTATGAAAGTAATGGTAAAGTTAGAGTACTCGGCGTGAAGTTCAGCTGAGTGAGGCTCAGGTTGAGCGTTCTCGAGCTGGGTCCATGGTGCCAGAAGGAGGGAGAGTTCGGTGATCTGATTACGTAAGTGAGTCTCTTCAAAACTGCCCCAGTGAGAGAGACAACTTGGCACCCGAGTCAGGTCGTTGCTGAAAGATCAACATCTGGGAAGAGAAGACACTGTTAAAAGGGCTGTTATTTACACAGAGTACAAAGCAGCACACGTGTTAAAATGGTGCTCCAATACGAAAGCTCAGGTGGAGCGAAATGACAAGTGGTACCTGCTAAAATGTGAGAGTCCCTCTAGGCTAGTGGCATGTGCTCTGGGTCCTCTGGGATGTTCCGCAGTTGAGAGTCGTTTCGTGCCACCATGGGCCTGGCAGTGTCTATCGACCACACAACAATAACGATAAGACAGCAGAAATTAAAATCATAAATTAAAAACTCTACTTCTAATTAAATGTCATTAGGCACCTTCTAGGTCAAGGAACAAATAGTGGTAAAATACGGGAATCATCTCCTTACAGCAAAACGAGCATGCATCGCGGGTATTGTGAGAATCAGAGTCTGCAGTGAACAAGGCGTCTCATCTGGTGGTGGGTGGGGGTGACAAGACTGTCAAGTTGTTGTCGCCTTAGGTCCAGAGACAGCAGGTCTGTCAGATTGAATATAACAGTGGTTGGGGATGAATCAATGCTGTGGTGCTCAGGGTGTCGCCCTCACGCCGCTGTACAAACTCAGCACAGCCAACGTCTTTCACACTGACTGTGACCCCAGCGACGACCCCCAGGATCCTGGGGACGACCCCGACATGCAGCAGGAGGAGGAGTGGCCGCCCTTCAGGAAGGTAGGACCTGCATGAGAACAGGCTGAAGGCGCGTAGGCGCGCGCGTGCGTGCGTGCGTGCGCGCGTGCGCGCGTGCGACACTCAACCACATCAGTGGCCTGATTTTTCCATCTGATTGTTTTCATGTGCTTGGTTTCCAGACCCACCCCATTGTTGCTGTTATTAAAACTTGCCAGTGATGGACCCACAGTCTGATTCTGTTTAAATGACCTCTTTTTATTTGCATTTAAATGTGAAAAGTGATTCAGCGACGTAAATATATTTTTTATGGATTCTGGTACTTTGTGTTGCGTAGTAGTAATAGTTAAATGGAGTTGAATGTGGTTCTGGACGTCTGAAGGTGAGCAGCAGTAGAGGTTGAGTCATTGGTTTGGTTCCACACAGATCTCAGGCCTGTTTCTCATTCCTTTTACTCCTCTCTCTTGTTCACTCTTTTATTCCCCCTCCCTCCGTTCCTCATGTATCCTGTGGTAACAGCGCTGCATGTTCAGGAATGCAGGCCTCATATGGGATGAAGAGCCTTTCCCTTTTTTATCCCCTGTAATGAAAACCAGACCCATCAGTTCTCTCTCTCACTCTCTCTCTGTCTCTCTCTATGTCCAGGTGACAAACTTTACTTACTCCATGTTTTGTTAAGACACAGTTCCCATGATGAAAGTGTGTGTGTGTGAAAGACGAACTAATGCACATTAATTTGCTGCAGTTTTGCATCTGCAGCTGCTGTGACTGTAAGCAACGTATGTTTAGTGTGTAACCAACTGATGCAGGCTTGACGTGTGTGTGCGTGTGCGTGTGCGTGTGTGTGTGTGTGTAGGTGGGCTGCTTCGACCCGTACAGCGACGACCCCAGACTCGGCATCCAGAAGATCAGCCTGTGCAAATACAGCAACAAGCTAGTGGTGGCTGGAACAGCTGGACAGGTGAGAAAACGGATTGAGCAAACGTCACAAAAAGTCCTTTTATAAACTAGAGGACCTTGTTCTACCTTTTAATCGGGCCAAGTACTTGGACAGAGGTGGTTTTGAGTCTAATACTTCATCCCTGCAGGTGATCGTGTTGGGTCTGAGTGACGAGCGTTCGGACCACCTGGTGGACGTGTCGGTGGTTGACCTGCTGCAGGACAGAGAGGGCTTCACCTGGAAGGGACACGACCGGCTGGAGCCGCGCCTGAAGCCCGCTCCGTTCCCTCCGGGCTTCCAGCCGCTGGTGCTCGTGCAGTGCCTCCCCCCGGCCTCCGTGACGGCCGTGGCGCTGCATGCGGAGTGGAACCTCATTGCCTTTGGCACCAGTCATGGCTTCGGCCTGTTTGACTATCACAGGAGGAACGCGGTGCTGGCCCGGTAGGTAGCGCTCAGAATCGGACCTGCTGCTTCCACTGGCATGCTAACCGCCACACCCCATTCCAGGTGCACCCTGCACCCGAACGACTCGCTGGCGATGGAGGGCCCCCTGTCCAGAGTCAAGTCGCTGAAAAAGTCCCTGCGACAGAGCTTCAGGCGCATCCGCAAGAGCAGAGTGTCTGGGAAGAAACGCACCATCACGACCCCGACCAGCAAGGTCAGATGTCCTGATGGGAGGGACCCTCAGAATGAGCACCCTGAGTGACCCCCGTGGCTCTGTGCAGGTCCAGGAGGCCAACGCCGCCCTCGCGGAGCAGGAGGAGGTGGCTCCGGTGCAGCGGAGGATCGAACCCCGGTCGGCCGACGACTCGCTGTCAGGAGTGGTCCGGTGCCTCTGCTTCGCGGACACCTTTCTACGCGATGGTGTGTTGACCGTCACTGTCACCGACCGACTCGTGGCTTCACGTTTTTAACCCGCGCTGACTTGCGCTGCAGGCACTCACCACGGCCCCACGCTCTGGGCCGGAACCAACTCCGGCAGCGTGTACGCCTACGCGCTGGAGGTGCCGGGCGTGGGCTCGGGCCGCGCGTCGGAGCGGGGCGGAGCCAGCGAGGGCGCCGTCTGTGTGGAGGCGGTGTTGGGCAAAGAGATCCAGCTGATGCACAGGGCCCCTGTGGTGTCCATCTGTGTGCTGGATGGCCGGGGGAAACCGCTGCCAGAACCGTACGAGGCCTCTCAGGACCTCGCCATCGCCCCGGATATGACCAACGCGCATTCGGTCCTCATCGCGTCCGAGGAGCAGCTCAAGGTGGAGGCTGGAGGATTCCACCAGGACTTGTTTTGTCCCACATTTGAACCATTTGCTCACCTTCACTCTCCTCCGCAGGTCTTCTCGCTGCCCAAGGTGAGCGCCAAGACCAAGTTCAAGCTGACTGCTCACGAAGGCTGTCGGGTGAGGAAGGTGGCGGTGGTGGTGTTCAGCTCCACGGCTCAGCAGGACTACAGCGAGCACACGCTGGTGTGTCTGACCAACCTGGGAGACATGCACCTGTTCAACGTACCCGCCCTCCGACCACAGGTAGCGCTCGGCACGAGGCCGTTTGCTCGGTGGCGTTTTTGCCTGACGTGGTGATTGTGTGTCGCTGTGTAGGTTCGCTACGACTGCATCCGTAAGGAAGACATCAGCGGCATCGCGTCCTGCGTCTTCACCAGAAACGGACAAGGTGAGGAGCAAAGCGGGGTCACAAGGTCACAGCTTGATCCAGACAGACTGTACAAATTAAGACGAGGAAGGACCATATTCCTCAGCAGTTTTCTCGTCAGACGTTGACACTGAATCTGTGTTTAGAGTTTAACCGTTTGCTGTCTCCTCAGGGTTTTACCTGATCTCTCCCTCAGAGTACGAGAGGTTCTCGCTGTCGGCCCTGGTCGTCACGGAGCCGCTCTGCTCCGTTCAGTTGGACCGACTGCTGGAACCCACACCTGCCAGGTAAAAGTGTCACACATGTCTGAGCTGCACAAACTAATGCTTCCTACTGGGTCCAGACTTTGAGCTGCACGCGGAAGCAAAGAAATGCCACTTTTACTGTTCTTGGAATCCCTTTATCAGCAGCCAGAGTAAATGCTGTGTGCTCATGTCTCCTCAGCGACGGTTCATCTGTTCAGCCACAGGCCAACGGTACCCACAAGAGCCAGATGGGTCAGGCCGAGGGTAGGTGTGAACGCACGCACACGCACACGCACACGCACGCACACACACACACACACACACCCCTCTAGTGTTTCCCTCTCTTCATCCGTCTCTTCCCTCTCTGGACCCCTTAAACCTCTTAGACCTTGCAGGGGTGCCCCTCTGGTCACCATGGTAACTATTCAGTATGCCCCAGTTGCCTCTCCTGTCTCATTCCTCCCTCCCTGGCAGGAAATGATGTTTGCTGTGGAGACCAGAGTAGGGTTGTTTATGTCCCGCTTGATTTTCTGGCATTAATAACCGCTCGCGTAGACGACAAGGAATGTTTTAATGTCTCTGTAGCTTCTGACCTTGTTTGGTGACCAGGCTTTTTTACTGTGGCCAGTAAAGGTCAGATGATTTGAAAGGCCGATGCTCAACCCCAGGTTTCTTCCCCTCAGGCCAAACAGGAGAGGCGCAGAACAACCTGCCCTCTCCCCTCCTGGACACGCCGCTGGACTCCCCCCTCAGCTGTGCTGACCTCACCCTCGACTCCACCGGAGAAATCACCGTGGAGGATGTCAGGGATTTCCTCACGTAGGAACACCGGCTTCGGCATTTCACTGATTTACTAACATGCGCATTATTTCACATTTAAAAAGGCAATTTACAAGTGTTTCTATGTGCAGCAACGTGGATGAGGCAGAAAACAACCTAAAGAACATTAAGGAGGAGGAGGGGCGCTCGACGGGCATCCTGATCAACTGAACAGGTGGGAAACTCAGACGTGGATTAGCTTCCTGTCCCTTCACTACGTACTCTGCAGAAGGAGAACGTGTGTGAGTGGGCGCAGACACACACCTGTTTCTAATGGAGCTGGTCCAGAGTGTGCAAACTTCAAAGACTTGTTCTGTCTGAGCGCAGCATTCCAGTAACAAGTCCTCGTCCTATTTTCCACCCACACGCTCTCCAGAGCCAGTGGAGCAGAAACGTCCTGCATCGTCTGGACCGTGTGTCGTACTGAGCCTGAACTGGCCTCTGTTAGCTGTCTGTATTTATTAGGTGACTTGTGCTGCAGAGTTATTACCCACTTATGGAGCAGTGAGGCATGGACCCAGGTCTGCAAGCGTTGGTTTTTCATCAGGCTGTAGACGTGAGGAGCGGCCTAGTTGTCAGCGTTCCTCTGCTTCGTTTTCTGACTCACTGTTTCTCTCTGGTGGAACCATCTGAAAATACACCACCAGTCTGAACTGCATTTGTTTTTTATTTGTGAAATAGTGTGTTTTTGAAATTGCAAACTTTTCATTAAATGTTCAGAATTTTAAAGCTGCATTTTCTTTTTCCATCTGAATTCACACACTTTATTTCTTTGGAGACTTCATATACGGCCAAGAGTTATTTTCTCCACAAAGCTGCAATAAAACTGAATCAGATATTTGTGTCACTAAATTTACTAAGCTGTAATCTCACTGTTGCTTTTGTCAACCTCTTAAATAGTATGTAATAATTGTCAAACATTTTTAGTGTTAAATAATGGCATCGATTCAAGGTGGTGGTGGTCCAAATTACTCAAGGGGGATGCGGGTTTGAATCCCGCGCATTATAATGCTGACACATTTTTCATCATATCCTGTATGAAATACTACAATATACTGAGACCTTTATTCATCACTCATTAATATGACATTGATGACTTACTATACTACGACCCATTTTTCATCATTTATGCTATTTTTTCATCACATATTGGGACAGTTTTTTTAAACACACATGACATTGTTAATGACATACTATAGTATATTGCTTTTCACCACATGCTATACTATGACCCATTTTTTGTGACATATTACATACAACATACTATAACTTTTTTTAACATAGCATATGGTCAAAAAGTAATGTAATATTTTAAGATATTGAATGACCACATTCTGAAAGAACATAAATACTTAAGTAATTACTTCATTTCTAAGTCAGACCTGCTTCTACATGCGGTCATTGACTCGGCCACAGAGACAGTAGTTGCACGTGGAAGGCAGAGTTCACGTAGTAGATGAACTGATGTGATCATTTTGACCTGTGGACGTTTCCTGTGTTTCTCGTTGCAGGCAAGGCCTCGGTGGTCTGGATGGGCCGGATTTCAGTGCTGGACCACAAACATTTCCCATCGGCCCACTGTGGAGCCCCCCGAGCACACTGCTCTCCCCCGTTAGCGTGGCACAAGCTGAGAAGAATGCCTCAACGTGACAGACTTCGGCTGCGGCTTCTTCTACTGCGAGAACTAAGTCTGTGTTTTCTGGAAACACGACGATGCGTGGATGCACTTGGATTTGCAAAGAACTTGAGGACTGAACTTTTTCCATGTGAGTGAACCTCCCAGTCATTCCTATAGTGACACCCCATTTTCCAGCCATAATGACTGTAGCTCAGCCGTTGGAGACGGGTTGGGGATATTTCTACATTATCTTTCTACTCGCAGCTGTTTTGTGGTGTGCTAGACTTCGCGTTTTCCCCAGAGTTGGAACTGGAAATGGGCTTCGTTGCCAGATTTACTTCATTAATGTTGAATTGATTTTTTTTTTTTGCACATTATTGGATGTGATGAATGGTTCTGCATTGTGCTTAGCAACACCACAGCCCTGTGAATGACCTGTGTTTACAGAATGAAGATCCAAATGGACCACTAGAGTTTAAAGACTAGCAAAGGAAGTATTTTCAATATTTGAGTGTGGTAGGATTTTATGTTTCTTCTTGTACATGTCAGTAAGTGCAGTAGGATTTGCCTTACCCAAGATGGTGGCTAGCATCTTTTCACACAAGCACATTTACACGAATGTTACTACAAGTTCTCGAAGGAAGGAAAAGATATTGAAATGAACAAAATGAGAGAGGGCAAGTCAGTTCCAACCTTTTTTTAAACTCGTGATTTCGTCGGTGAAGACATTTTTATTTGTTGACTTGAATGTTATACGTTCTCTTTATCTCGTGGACGGATCGAGCTGTCACAGCAGGATCACATGGAGGTGTAACGGTACGGGGCATTCAGTGATTTCTGTGGTGGTTCATCTGGCTGCTTTTCAGTCTTCCTGCGCTCTTACTCGTCATCCGCTGTGGTTTGGCCTTAAGTAACAGTAACACGCTGTGATTAGAGTTTTAGAAGAAAGTTTCAATTTTTTAACCAGACTTCTTGCTCTAGTTTGGAAAGTAAAGACATTGAGAGGATGACAGTAAAGAACATGGTAAAATCCTGTGTGAGCATTTCGTTGTTTTTGATGGGACTCAGGGAAGTGAAGCAGGAGAAGCAAAGTCAGTCTTAATGCTACGTGTAACTGTGATTTCTGCTTTTGGTTTCTGCAAATTGGTGCAATGGAAGTAATATAGGCTACACACAGGGCTGCAACCACCAGTATTTTAACACATTTTTAAAAGGTTTTACTGTGTAAAAACAATATATTTACATGATCTATCTAGGATTACAGCAGACAGGTTTGACTGGACGCTGGCGATAGAGTAAAATGTTAGTTACTAAGAGGCTTTAGGCTACAGGTTCTAACTCCATCACCTCCTCTAAAAATGAAATAAGTACAAAAGGGACCTCATTACTAACTAATGTAAGTGAACAATTATAAGTCAAAAACCTTTTCACAGAAAATTAACCCTTTCATGCTACAGCTGGCTCGATTAACCTTATTTCGAAGTTTACGATGGATTAGTTTCTGCTTTGGCATTCAGTTTGTATGTAGGATTGGTCATTTAGCATCTCAGCTGATGAGGAATTGTGAATGTTAATAATAAAATTATTTACTCTACAAGATGTTTCGTTTCTGCTCATTAGGGTGTGATTTCCACATCAAGTCTTAAAGCAGTGACTTATGCTTCACACTGGGCCAAGTAGCAGCTGAGCTACGTGAAACAGCAGCCAAAGATAACAAAGCTGCAAACACAAAGCAGTGATTTTGGTCAAGAAAGAGCCAAACTAGAGAAAGCACTTTAAGCAGCATTCTGAGCAAATTCCCACACTGAAAATTCAGCCGTGCCACAGAAGGTTCAGCAAAGAATCCAGCAGACAAAGCTTGTAACATAGCTGAACACACAGGAAATCAGAAACGCCAGATCAGCAAAAAGCACGACTAAGACTTCAATGGGATGAAGAAATATCCACTATCTAGGAATTGATCGACAGAAAAGTAAGGGAAAGGATGAAATCACTTAATTAGAACAGAACCAGCTAAAATAAACCAGAAAGGTTTATAATCTGATTAATCAAGCGTTGAGTCACAACCAGTTCTGTCACACCTGTTAATGACATCAGTGTTACTCACATTAGTAGGAATACATCACATTAGTTGTTTAACTTAGTAAATTGTTTAATTGTATTATTGTTAATTTACATTAATATTTGTGAAATATTAACCTTCACTTTATGCAGCTGAAGCTTTAAGGCTCATTTCTGTGATGATCTCTGTTCTGCTAAACGAAGAGACATCAGGAAACACTAGGCATCCACCTCAAGTAATCAGACTAAACGCACCTGGCAGATTCTCTGGACTCTACTGTACTTTTTTTACATAGATTTTTTTACATACTAGCTACAATTTGAATCACCAGAGAGGAAACAAAGCTGAAAGTGAGGTTTTATTTTTATATAAAATACATAAATAAAGCATCTGCAGGTGACATCTTGAGCATGTGCACATATTCATATACACAAACACGTGTACGATTGCAAGTCACCAACAGCCATACGAGTTCCCCCAAAGACAGAAAAGAGAAACACAATGCAGAGGTTGCAGCCATCAGGGAACACAGATATCGTGCTCAGACCAGTGCAAGCAGGCATTGTTCAGCTCACCACTGATCTGAGATCAGTGAAAGCAGAAGTCAATGTATATTAAAATATGTCTCTGTGCTGCACAAGCTTTCTTTCCCATTAAATCGGGCCGATAAGAGTCTTCTTCCAAAATAAACACATTTGAAAAAGAAAACATGTTAAGAACGACGTCTAACTCCACCTTTAAAATAATTAGTTCTGAAAATTAAACATGCATTTGCTTTTTCAAAAATGATTATGCAAAAAAGAAGAACTTAGAAGCTCCAAGAAGATACAAACAAAAAAACAACACAAGACATTTTGACGGGCTGTAACAGCGGACCAGTGTGGTCTCTGTATCTCCTGGACTCTACTGATTGCACATTTAAACCTTCGCCCTTTAAACTATAAACAAGCATCTGTCTCACGCTTCAACGTCCCAGATCATCTCAAATCTTTGGCCAAATAAATTTGACTAAATAATCAAACAAAACAAAATTTCAATTTAAAGCAACTTGACATGAATGACTTGTCTTTCAACGGTCTGATCAGTGGACACGTGGGAGAAATGAGAGCAGACGCTGAACAGACTGTAAGGAAAGGAGAGATTTTCAAAGGAGAGAAAAGCGAAAGGGGGTAAAAACACAGCGTCGAGTCCACAACCGAAAAATATATGAACTAACATTCCTCAGAAAATCTATTAGTGCCACTTATTTGAATCCCCCAACAATAGAAAACAAAGTGTAATGTCTGCTTTCAACTGCTTCAAGTGAGCTGCGCAAAATGGCACTAAACGCGGAGAAGTGTAGTCGTAGTTCTCCACCACAGAAAACTACAACACAAGCAGCCAAACTCATGGATATGTCAGGGTCTGAGCTCCCTTTGGATATCTTTAAAGCCATGATACGACTCAGAATTATTTCATTTCAAAGCATATTTCATTCAACAAAAGGAAAAAAAAAAGGCTTGGACATAAGGTGACATTTTACTCTTTGATCCAAAGGCAGAAATGTGACCTAATCTAAGATGTGTCCAGATTTCACTTTGTAAGCTGACTTGTCTGTGCTGAGCAGGAAGGAGGGCCAGAGCTCATGTAAGGCTGGGTTACGCATAGACATAATCGTCTCATTGATTTGCATATAAATTGGTGATTTGTAAAGTGTTTGTCTATGAGGGGGGAGTTTTAAAGTCTCCCCATGCGTGGAAGCAGCGTGTGAAGCAGTGGGGCTCGTTTCCCTTCCGCACCAGCCGCAGCTTCCGAGGCTGCTCTGCTTCCTTTGAGCGCATGTGCTGAATGTACACCTGGTGAGGAGGAGGAGCAGAGTGTTAGTTAATGTGTATACAGACAAGCCAAACCGGTTCCAAGCTGCAGTTTCCCATTCACCTGGCAGGCTTTGAGACTAAGCTTGATCTCCACCTGGCTGGTCTGAGTCCCGACCCACATGTATACCTGAGAGAGAGAGAGAGAGAGAGAGAGAGAGAGAGGAAAAGAAAAGAAATCAGTGACATGGAATGAAAGCATTTGACGATAAAAGGTAAAATAAAAACAACACATCAGTTGTTTTGACCTCTTTTCCATTGTCCAGCAACATGATGTCATCATCAGCCAAGTCGTCCTGACAGAAGTCTGAGCACTTCTCTGACACAGAGAAATAACCCTTCTCATTCGAACATCTGAGGAGAAGCAAGCGGGGGGAAAGTGATGAGACAGAGGAGAGCAGATGCTGCAGAGAAAGCGCGGCAACGCTCACTAACCTGAAGAGGCGAGCGTGTTTCATGTAGTCTGCGTCTTCATCGTACGGCTTCTGAGATCCGATCCCCACCCAGAAAAAGTTCTCTGGCTCCTCCCCTTCATTAATCACCTACAAAACAAGTCGTTCACATGTCTGACAAAAACACAGTAAAGTACACAGAGTTGTGGGCTGCAGCATGTACTTGCTTTACAGAGAGGGAAGTCAAAGCCGTGAGTGTTGTTAACATGTTAAACATAGAGCAGTTGTTCTATGTTTAACATGTTAATACGCGTGGACTAAAGGCAACACACTTTTAGCTTTATATATTTCTAAATAAATCAGATTTTCAGTAACATGTTGTCTGTGCTCTCTTGCGTCCCTTCACAAACACAAATATCACATTCCTCTTTCTTACCTGTTTGCTGTACGTGTCATCAAACATACTATTCATGACGTCCTCGGCCAGTTTGGCTTCGTCCGGGTCAGCAGCTCTGCCTACCCAGGTGTAAACAATGCCCTGATTGTCTGTGCTCTCGAATGGTACCTGCACAATACACACAGCATTACTAAAGGCAGGAAGAGAGCAGTCCGAAAGTGAATGTGTGACTGATACAAAGAAAAAAAAACGAACCTTGAGTATGAAGCAGAACTCTGAGTTGAGGTTGCTCGAGTCTGTTCCAATCTGGATGGTCCTGAGAAATATCAACAATATCAACAATATTAACAAAATGCAGTGATGGTGAGGAAAGTCAGTTGACAGCAGGCGGCATTAACCTGGTGCAGAGCGCGCTGCCGTTGGTGCGTATATGGTAGAGCGAGGGCTGGGCAGAGTCTGTGTTCTGTTTCCTCTTCCCTTTATGAATGATGAACTTCCTCTTGAAATGAGACAGGAACTTGAGGTTCTCCTGCTGCTGGGTCATACGCACCACCTAAACAGCAAAACAGCAGGAGTCACTACAGCTCTGTAAGAAACACAGGGTTAAAACTAAGAGCACAATTAAAACCTTCAGTTTTCCGGGAAAGAGACTTTCAAACTTCTTCTGCAGGGAGAAGGTGAAGGTGAGCCAGCCCATGTTGGAGGCCTGCCTGCCCTGCCAGAAGTACACCACACACTGGAAGTCCTCCTCTGGCTGTTTGTCCTCCTCGTCCTCGTCTCCTGGAGGATGACCACCGTTGCCTTGCTTCTTCTCCTTCACCTTGTCCTCCTCATCCTCATATTCAACAGGCTCCCAGTATCTGAGAAAAGACATCCCGTGGGCCTGTGTTTGAATCTCAGGTGCTAACCATCCACAGAACACACATCTCAATTTTTTCCATCCCTCATTCTCACACACATGGTTACCTGCAGAGGAAAACATAGCAGTCCTGTGTGAAGAAGTGGCCAAACTCCTCCTCTGGCAGACGAGCGAACTTCTTTCCCTCCAGCACGAATCCTTCCATACCATCCAGGTCCTCATTCCACTCCTCCATCAGCTGCTCAGCCTGGACAGACACACAGTTTTCCCTTAAATCAACATGAGAGATGAAGTAGATATTGGCTTGGCTGGAAATGATTTACTGTGCGTTACCTCGGTGAGCGGCATGGCTGGCTGCCTGGCCAGAAACAGAGCTGTGAGGTCAGCTTTCATCTGGTCCTTTTGCTCTGCGTCCTTCTTGACCTGAGACACAAAAATGCCATAATAATCAGACACAAGCAGCAACACACATATGCAAGGTCTGCCCATTCAAAGCACAAGGATACATTAAGAAAAGCCCATAATGTGATGAATAGGATCCTCTGGTATTCAACTGCAAACAGCTGACCTTGCCCTGTAGACTGTCGGTCTGCTGTACAGTCTCAGCTGCTCTGGTGTAGTCCACCTTCAACACGTCATCCCAGTTCTTAAACTTGGACTTAAACACCTAATGGAAATGATGGAAAATATGCATCAATTAAAACTGTGATGAAGGGAACAAAGTCAAAATAAGTCAAATATTCTAATACAAAGTACAACGTATTTGTGGGTTGCCGCGCTTCATGCGTATCTGGAGTGTGGCAGCATTAAGCTTTACCTGGCACTCTGTGCCCTCCAGGTTGCGGGTCACGCATGCGTGTTTGGGCCGGTGCAGCATGGAGCAGATCTCCTGGCCCAGTTTTAAGGCAGCGGCTCTGACAAGACGCGGAGACTTCCTCCCAATCCAGATGAAGACGTCAGACCAACAGTCCAGGACGTACACACCCTTTGTGTCCAGCAGAGACTGCAGCTGTAGAAAAGGATAGAAATATAGATACCATGATGCAGTGAAACAGGAGGAGGAGACAGGAAAAGGTTGTTTATACAGCAGATGAACCTACCAGTCTGAGCTCTGGCAAAGTGTCCAGTTTGACCTTATGGTCTTTGTGCTCCACGGACAGCTTGTAGTTGATTTGAGGCAGCTCCAGGTAGCCCAGGCCCAAGCCCACCTACAACACAGCAGCCAGAGAAACTAGACATCACTAACTTACTGAAGATCTGTTCATGCAGATCTGGCTGGATATGTATCATTTTTAAACTGCCACAACATCCAACCTTTCTCACTGTGTGTCATCATGAGCTACTGATCACTGATTTATTCAGCCTCGAGCTGTAGTTCACAACAAGCAGCAAACAGAAAACTAAGCAGAGAACAGTTACCTTGTACAGTTTAGGTCTGATGGGGGAGAAGTCATCTGGTACATGCTTCTTGATCTCCTCCGGTTGTCCTCCCAGTACCTCCCAGAATTCTGGAGGCTCCTGGTTCTGCATGAGGGTTGTAATCTCAGCCTTCCCCTTACGTTCATTCTTATTAATCTTTTCTGCAAATAACCTGGGGGGTGACAATTCGCGGGAACGTTAGATTAGTTCATCTTCTCTGACTTTTCATAAAGACCCTTATGAAAACGTCCATCCAAAGAGCAAAGAGTTTTACCGAGCCTTTGTGGTGCCGCTGAGCGTAGCGTTGGCCCCTCTCCAGACAAAGATTTCCAGTCCTGTGTCCAACAAGAAGACGTAGCTGACAGAAACAGAAAGACAGGATGTCACAGACACAATGAAAAGAAAAACGACACGTCTACCACAAATACAGAGGCTGCATCATACAGAACGTGCAGCACCACAAAGGAAGTAATAATGATTGAATGACGTGAGGAGAAAAGAGTCACCGAGGGTCGAGGGAGCAGGCCTTCGCCGGTACAGACTCCAGTCTGATGTTTTTTTTGCCATAAACTCTATACAACCTGACAAAACAAAAAAAGATTAAACCTTAAGGTAATAAAGCTGCGAGGACAAAAAACAATATCATAATACTACCAACAGACATGTATTTGACACGAGAGTGGGCCTACCTGACAGAATAGTGTGTGTCCTCCACTGTGTAAAACCCACTGGCTGTTCCTCCCTCAATGTACGAGATTTCATTGTTGAAAACCTACAAATAACAAAGCACAGATTAATGTAACGCTATCTTACATCCCTTTGTTTAAACACGACTGCATCAATACAGCAGGTCTATACGCACAGCACTGAACTCCTCGCTCTCATCGCCCATCTCTTCCCGTATTGTCCGACACTCTGCTCCAAGGAAGTTCCTCAGGTTGACGGCGTGAATGGCAGAGCCAGCCTTCTTGTCCAGCGTGGCCTCCTGACCAATCCAGTAATAGATCTGCCAGTTCAGAGCGCCGTTATCATCCAGAAAGGTCTGTAAATACAAAGAGGAAGAACATGAGACTCGTGGGAGGAACAGACAGAAGAGGGAATGCGAGGAATGCTGCGGACCAACGTTACCTTGAGAACGATGTAGCAGTCAGCCTCATAGAACTTGCCATGGAAGGTTTCATCCACCTGCATGGGAATGAAGTTTTCGATCTGCCACACTGTTACACCTGCAACCTGTGGAGGAGTAGCAAGATGGAAAGCTTTAAAGACTATTAAAACTCACTTTAAAAATCGATCAACTGTTTAATAATGTAGCGCAATAATGTCGCTGATAATCGTTACTCATTTTTATTGGAAAAGAAATAAAAGACACAAAGGTGGGTTACCTGCCCCGCGTCCTCCAAAAAGAACTCAGAGTAGTCAAGTTGAGGCTTCTCTAGACTCTTGTCCCACTTTCGGATTTTTAAATCTCCATATTTCAAATCCCCATTCTCCTGCAAAATTAATGTGTTTATAATAAATTCCAGGTTGTTGTTATCTGTTCATTCCTCAAGTGATTTAACTATTTAATCTGTCAGGAGAGCAATTAAACTAAATAACTGACAGAACGCAACACCATTAACGTCCAGATGACACTCCCCAGATAGAGCTGTGCTAAACATACATTTCTTTTCTTACCTCCATGTTCTTTTTTTCCTGTGCAACATCACTCATGCCCTTCAGCACCTGCTTTGCCTGATCATCCTGAGTACAGTCCTTCCGCCTCCTCAGCCTCATCTTTCTCGCCAGGTGATCTCGTGGGCTAGCTCCTACACACACACACACAAAATACAAATCTGAGCCTAAAGAAAGCACACAACCTGTATTCACAGTGCACCTAAAGACACAAACGTGAGCAAAGTCATGTGCAAGCGCCAACACACGCACCTCCTCCAGCAGCAGCTACAGTGGCGGGTGAGGCCCCGGCCAGCGGAGCTGGTTTCTGCAGAGAGAAGTCGATGTTGTACCACTCTGCAGCTCTGTCACTGGCTTAGGAGGCATGACCAGGTTTGGGTTCTCACGCACATCAAGAACCTGCAAGCAGAGAGGCTCATTGCGGTTTTGCTAATAACTAGTATTTGTATCCTTAAAAGAAGCTTTTCTTTCAGGGTGATATTACTTACATTAAAAACCTTCAATACTGAGGCGCAAGCCAAATGTTAATAACTCTAGTGCAGTATGTATGTTATAGAGTTTGTTTGTACCTCCAAATCTGTCAGGAAATGAATGGCCTCAGGCAGCGTCACCAGGCGGGTTTTTATTCAGCACTAACTTTTTCAGCTTTCCACATCTAGAGAGAAAAACACAAAACCTCAAGTTTTTGTTTATTTGCTGGACTCATAATCATAATCACGTGATCAGGACTGAAAACCTGAGATCAGACTCATGACAATTTAAACATCTGTTGAGAGTATAAGTCACCACGATTACAACACATAGTGTATGCAGCTTTGCAATCAACAAGTAAAGCCAACCTGCAGAGTCCTTCAGGGATGAGTTCCAGGTTGTTGTTAGCGGCCATGAACTCCATGAGGTTGGACAGTTTGCCTACTCCGGGTGGAACTCCATCAAAGTCCAGTTTGTTGGAATTCACATACAGTTTCTTCAGTTTCGACAGTTTACAGATGGCAGACTGGTGACAGACAGAGAGGAAGGTATTTGAAAAGCAATCCAGAAGATTTTACATCAAGAAATCACACATTAAACAAAGATTTTCAAGGTGATCACCCACAGAAATAAACACATTTAGTGTTTTTTGGTTCCTTCTGTTTTGACCAATGGAGTTTTGTTGTAACGTTTTCTGAACTTCCTCAAACACACATAATAGGAAACAGTGGATTATGAAAAGTAATGGTTAAAGTTTAGAGTCCTTACAGGCAGTGAAGTCAGCTGATTGCGGCTCAGGTTGAGCGTCTCGAGCTGGGTCCACTGGTCAATGCAGAGGGAGAGTTCGGTGATCTGATTACTGCTAAGGTTGAGTCTCTTCAAACTGCCCAGTGAGTAGAGACACTCTGGCACCCGAGTCAGGTCGTTGCATGAAAGATCAACATCTGGGAAGAGAAGACAATGTTAAAATGGGCTGTTTATTTTACACAGAGTACAAAGCAGCACACGTGTAAAATGGTGATCCAAATACCGAAAGTCTCAGGTGGATGAGAAATGACAAGTGGTACCTGCTAAATGTGAGAGTCCCTCTAGGCTAGTGGGCATGTTGCTCTGGGTCCTCTGGGTGTTCCTCAGGTGGAGAGTCGTTAGTGCCACCATGGCTGGCAGCTGTCTACTCAGACACACAACAATAACGATAAGACAGCAGAAATAAATCAATTAAAACCTCCTACTTCTAATTAAATGTCATTAGCACCTTCTAGGTCAAGGAACAAATAGTTGGTAAAATACGAAATCATCTCCTTACCGCAACTGAGCATGCATCAGCGGGTTATTGTTGAGAATCAGAGTCTGCAGGTGCACAAGGCGTCTCATCTGGGGTGGCAAGCTGTCAAGCTTGTTGTCGCTTAGGTCCAGATACAGCAGGTCTGTCAGATTGATAAACAGCTGGTTGGGGATGGAATCAATGCTGTTGTGGCTCAGATTCAGCACCAACATGTTCCGGCTGTTCTCCAGGTCCCTGGGGATCTCTGTCAGCTGATTGTAGCTCAGGTCCTAAATTAGAACGGATAAATGTATTTTCGTAAATTGTGTGTGGAAGTAAGATTTATTTTTGGGGACGTGTGGCAACATAATGAACTAGAATATGAAAGAAGGTGAAAGGTGGAAAATGACAAAAAAATAATTGCAACTAGAGTGTAAACAAGTCTTTTAGAATATAAGCCAGAGCAAAATGTATGGATAGATGTACCAGCACAGAAAGGTCGTCAAGCTGAAAAATGTCATCAGGGACTCCAGAGTTCTTCAGGTTGTTGGCTCTGGCTACCAGTGCCTACACACACAGCAAAAGCTTTAGGCCACCATTAAAACCACACAGAAAAACACCATAGTCCATTTAAGCTTGTCAAAACTTGTAAGTTGTATTACTTATCTTTAAATATCATTTCAATTGAATTTTCTATTTGTGTGTATTTTCTTATGCAGGTGTTGGTGTTTCTTACCCGTAGGTTCGGTAAGTTGCGCAGTTCCCCATATAAGGTGGACAGGCTGTTGTGACTCACTGAAATATGCTCCTAAAGAGGAAAATGAGAAATTCTATTTCTGATCAAAAGGGCACGAGACAAACAAAATATTGCAACCTATAGCTTCCCACACCCTACAACCCTTCTCACGTCACTACTGAGGAGCGTTCAAGTTTAACGTGCCTCCAAAAGCAAATGTCAGCTTCCAATGGGATAGCATCAAAAGACATGCAGGTAAACACAAATCGGTTTGACTAACAGCCTCAATCACAGACTTATCTTCTTTATCTACGGTATATAACTAACTGACAAGATCATGTCATCACCTGTGACCTTCTGAACAGTGCTTTGGATGTTTAAATTAGATAATCCTTTCATAGGAAATCAAGATTAAAGCAGGACTGAGTGTATTCAGGTATATAGTGTATGAGTGATCTTCTGTAATCTACTTATTTAATCAAATCTATACTACTCTTTAGGTTTCTCTTGTTTCAGACTTTCTTACATTTTTGTTGTTAATACACGAGTTTACTATGAATTATATACATGCAGTAAACAGGAAATAAAGACATAGGCAGCATGTGTGAAAAAGCATGAATAGCCAAACACTATAATTAATAGATCTAGCTAATATTTGATAAATATGTGAATGTCTCACCAGCTTCTGCAGAGAGGCCAGCTCCTCTGGGAGGTAACACAGTCCTGTCCTGTTGAGCTTCAGCCATCGCAGGCTGCTCATACATTTGACATGCTCTGGGAAGTTCCCACCCTGTACAACCAAAGACACAGATGTAGTTATGATAATGACATATTTAACACTTAGCACTAACTTGTGAGGGAACTTGTAGACAGAAGTGTAAATATTTAGAACTTTTACAAGTGGTTTGACCATAAAATATAGAATGTGTCCAACTCATCACAACCAGATTTTTGATGCAACATGAGTAAAGAATTTTTAGCTACTTGTATATACAGAACATAGAATGCTTCACTTCAACTTGCAGAATTGTGTGTATATACCTAAAAATAAAGTCACATTACAACTCTGCTCCTACAACACAAAAAAGAAAACATCGCTTCTCTACAAATCAGCCACAGGAGCAAATGCTGCGGACATCGTCATCATTTACAAACTAGATATAACGCGTTGACTTGATCAAGGTCACATTTAGTGAAGATTATGCCATGCCATTGTTGCTTAAATTAGAGCTAGTAGGTAGTTCACCAACGGTTTTACTTTCGCAGGTACGCTGTAGCCTTGCTACGGTTGATCACATACATAGTTCTGTCACTGACCTACATGTCAGATGATCGCAGCTGTCACTACAGCCGGACGGACTAATTTTACAAACCACAATACTATGCTCGCAAAGTCTAAAACACCACATGCAAAAGTATGAAGATCCTGAATGACTTCAGCCGCTCAACAATCTTACGCGTGTAGTTTAGTTTTTTTCGCCATAGCGTCACTTAACGCGCTGAGATCTTACGTGTAGGTTTCTGACTCAGACATCGGGAGTTAGCCAATGTCAACACCCAGGCTAATGTAGCTAGCAAACGGTATAAACTTTAACATAACGTCGTACTATTATTCAGCTACAGGAACAAAAAATACCTAAAACACTGTGCTAAACAGAAACCTGTTCATCAAAAGCTTAGCGACGGAGAGCAGACTGGAGGTAACTGACAACTGGCTAACGCCCAATGCTAACAAGCTAAGCTAAGTGTTTTCGCCGTGTATATAGCGAGGATTAGCTTTAGCTAGCTAGCTAACCGTGGTAGTTTCCTAACAGTTAAGAATACATATTTAAGGAATACAGTTTAAAGTATTTACTTTGAAGTCGTTTCCACTGAGGTCTACCCCTCGTATAAAGGGAAGAACTCCGGTCGCAGCCATTTCTGGTAAATATCAGCTGCTCAGCCCCCAACTGTCTATTTTGGTCTGAAACCGGGGAGGGTTGTGGCTGAAGGCGCCGCTTCTTCTTCTGCTGGTGGTGAACTGCTTTCAGGCGCTTTAGCGCCACCTTCTGCAGTGAAGTGCAAAACGGTCTGGTTGCAGTAAAATATTTTCACCTGTGAAATTTTTAAATTATTAATTGTATTATTAAGGATAATTTCAATTAAGTGTTAAGCGGGAAACGTTGATTTTTTTTTGAACATAATATTTAATTTCTCTCTATGATATTCTCAGACGTTCCATGGTGTCAACTATCAGTTTCTGTGACAAAGTATTACTCTGAACTCGTTCAGGTTTTCTTTATATTGTAAAAAAATACGTGATTACGTAATTTTGTTACTTTTTGTTATCCAGTCACTGCTTTCTGTGTTTTCTCAAAAACCTCAAGTGGACATATTTTAGAATTACATTTATGTGACTCTCCTTTAAATAAATACATTTTGATATTTTATCCACACATTTAAAAGCTACATAAAGCTATTTTTGTATATTGCGACAGTTAGTACTCAAAAATCTACAAAAATACATATTAAAGCTGCTCAAAAACAAATTGTGTCAAGTCATTGAGCGGAAGCAAAGGTAAAACCGGAAAAGCTACGTTTTCCTTTCAGAATAAAGCTTTTGTCTAGCGAAAGTGTTCGCTGCATTGTAGAGATATCGCAATAAGGCTCTTATCTTGAAGGCAACAACAACGGAAGTATTTAAAGTTTGTTTTTAGAAGCGATGACATAATTCCTGTGACACCCCTCGGTCAGCTGTACTGTTAAAGGTCTTTAGCGTCACTCAGGCGACGGAATATTAAACGCCGCCGTTTTTGGGTTTACACTATGGATAAAAATACTACGCGTTACAGTGTACAGCTGTACATTTATGACCTCTCCAGGGGAATGGCTCGCAGCCTCAGTCCCATCATGCTGGGTAAGCGCGAATAGAAATAGGATGTAGCCCGGCCTGGATGACATGCATGAAACCAGGTGGCAACAAAAGCCGACAGCAGAGAAGTGTAATTCATGTTACGATGCAACGGGTTGATCTCTTATTACATCATTAACGCTGTGGTTTTATTACAAGTTGCTTACATTTCGACAGTGACACGCAGCAGGTGTAGGCTCTGATGCTAACAGATGATGATTCATTCCAGTTGATAACTACAGCTGTGTCATGAAGTATGATGTCATGCCTTTGTGTTGCAGGTAAACAGCTGGACGGTATATGGTAAGAAGACAGCACGGCTGCCTCTCACCTATTCACACCTCCAGTATTAGGTTTGGGCCAGTGACTCATTTCTGGTCCCAAACCCATGAGATATATAAAAAAGTCCTATGAAATACAACTAAACACAGCATCTATGCCTGGATGAGCTCGCATTAATTCTCTGCTTTCTTCCAGGCACACAGCCATAGTCGCATATGGTGATGAGTTTTTCTTTGGAGGTGAAGGAATCTCCAGCTGTTCTCCGGTGAGTCTGTCAAATCGAGCCAACCCTGTGTGTGTTTTAAGTCATGCACAGACTACGACTTGTGTTTCCTGGAGCTGCTGGAGCTTCAGACACATGGTTCGTTTCCTTCATCGTTCCTGTCTTTGTGTGTGTTCCTCAGGGTGGGACCATGCTGGGTCCTCCAGATACAGTAGTGGAGCTGGGCGAGACCGAGGTGTCTGAGGAGATCTTCATGGATTACCTCTCCTCCCTGGGAGAGAGCACGTACAGGTCAAGCAGCTGTTTCCTCTTTGCACCCTTCCTCATTTCCTTTTTTATTTTCCACATATTCATAAAGGTAATTACCGAGTTGTTACGTATGTTACTTGAAATCACACAGCTACCTGACTTTGTTGTATCATGTACTTATCAATCTAATCAAGCCTTATTTGTTAGTAAATCATTATTTAGTCGTCCCAATGCGTCACAACTGTGTGTGTGTGTTTCAGAGGCGACAGGTATCGTCTGTTTGAGCACAACTGCAACACGTTCACCAACGAGGTGGCTCAGTTCCTGACGGGCAGGACCATCCCCTCCTACATCACCGACCTTCCCTCCGAAGTCCTCTCCACGTGAGTGACAAACCCGTTCCCACGACGTCAACTGAGCTGAACCGAACCAACATTTAGGACAACAGAGGTTAAAGTAGGCAGTGAATATAGTAGGTCACAGCTAAAATGTGCTCCTCCTGTCGCCTTCAGGCCGTTCGGACAGATCCTGCGGCCGATCCTGGACTCCATTCACATCGCGCCTCCGGGAGGTAACGTCATCAACGGCGGAAGGAACATCTAAAGCGAGAAAGCGGTCTCCAAGTCACAACCTGTTTGTCCTTCTTTCTTTTCTGTGAATGAGACTGACTGCAGCTATTTGAAAGTCAAAACAGAACGCCAACTAGTTCATCCTTTAAATCCACAATTTAAATATTTTTTCCTCTTTAAAATGTAGTAAAGATGAGAATTCATGTAACACCAGCACAGCTAGATGTGAAACGTTTGCCACCTCTCTGAAAGCTGTAATTAAGCCACATACAACATTTAAATACCTCGCACACATTAGTGCATTAAGCCACTTTAGTTCTTTATCTTCTGTACTATACAAAAGATTCATTTACTAGTTGTTTAGCATTACAGAATTTACTCAATTTACAGTAGGACAACCTTATTTTTTCATCCAAATAACTGACATATTAGGTTTAACACACATTCAATGCATAATACTTTTGTTAAAAGCTGGAAAATCTTGTCCAGATGCATTTTTCACCTTCTGATGACGTGATCTGGATGAGCGGGGAAATCATTAGAACAGAGAATGTGTCTTGACTGACCTGCTCCTCCAGAACCTCTCCAGGTCATTCATGTGAATGTACTATCTTCAAACTAGAACCACGGGAGACGCACACTTCACCTCAGCAAAGGTCATCACTTGAGTTCTACCACTAGTTATTTACTGGAGGATGAATGATTTTGATATAAAGCTATCATGTTGTCAATTAATATTTTATTGGCATATTCAGTATGAATATTTCTGTGACTTGCCAAATGTTAATAGCAGTTTGTCATATACAGTATTTAACTCATCTGCTAACAAAAACTGACCTAGTTGTTAAATATATTCAGCGAAAAGTAGTCAAAAATAGGAGAAGGTGGTTTATTCTTTTAATGTTAATTCCATTTGAATTCAGCACTTTTATGTTTCACCTGTTTTAAGCTTCCCATCGACTCTTGATTTGTGCTGACCTACTGAACCTACATGATCATTCCAATAGTCGGGGTGACACAGACCTGAGTGTATTTGTCAAAGCAGGACTGGGATCAGTTCAGTGGAACTCTGTTTTTCCAGACCATCCTGTTTTTCTCTGGAAATGCAGCCACTTCTCTCTTTGGGTTTTTCCCCATTGGATCCGCTCTTCGTGTAACTGAGTGAACGCACCTGGAGCCACAGGGAGGCGTTGTTTGAATCCATACCTTTCCATGTAGATGATTCAAACGGCTGCACATCCACTGACGTTTTTAACATGGAGGAGGGAGTTTGTAGAAGTACTAACCTGCTCGAGTCCTTTAATTAACAGCCACCAGAGTGTGTTTCATACACAGGACGCCTCTGTGCCTTCGCTTCCCTCCGCTTGGCTACGTCACGCGCTGTTGGGGTTGGCACGGTCGTCATATAGCACAGATGGTAGCTTCACGTCCAAACAACGCTCAGATATTTGTTCACAGTGCAGTTTAACTAATGCTGTAGATTCTGAGCCATGTGAGGGAGCAGAGTGATCGCATCCCAGCGTCAAGCGTCTGGGTCCAGCCTGTTCTACTGCCGTCGGCCACAAGCAGCACGTTTGGACTGAGGTACTGTATGATGTTGTGCAGCTTGAACCTCGAAGCACGAAAGCACAGAGGGGGATTCAACCAGCACCGTTAGACCTGCCGGACCTTCACAACCCAAATACTACTGCAGCTGGGTCTGGGTTCTGGTGTTCGGCCTTCTGGACCCAGACCACTGTGTTGCTCTGATCTTGTTATTATTGGCTGCTTTCTGTAATGTGAATCACCACATATATATTTATGGATGTTGTTCCCTATTTAAGTAAATTGAGTATGATAGTTTATGTATTGTTTATGTCAGTGTTTTTTGGAATTCTGCCAGACATAAAGCCATTGACTGCACACTGAAAACTCTGGAGTCTGTTATTTCAAAGAGGTTGTGATTGTGTAAAGTACTCAAAGTAAAGTATCTGCTGATTAAAAAGCTGATACTGAAATAATTGCATCAAAGTCAAGTTAAAGCTGGATTTAGCTGTTTTTGCTGCAGGGTTAAACTCAAAGCAAGAAAGAAAAAGTACTGACCTTGCTGCAGTTCCGTGAATGTCCACTAAGCGGCAGCGTTGCTCTTTCTCCATCTGCAGATGCGTCTTCAAAATGAGGACGATGCTGTTTACATTAGAAAGTGTGTAAAACATGTTATGAAGGATCTCTTTTTGAATCTATATTCGACCAGCCTCTATAGCCAGAGACATAATGGAGGTCAGTGCTCTGCAAACCTGGGAACCAAAAGGTTAATAAGAAAAGCCGTTGCACTGAAAATGAAAATGGAAAGTAACATTTTCCTCCACCGTAATATTGATAAACAGCTGCATGAAGGTGAACGTCTCCCATGTTTTCCCCTGTTTTCTGCTACTTGTCCTTTCAAACAGCTTCCAATGTGAAGCTCAGCGCAATAATTAAAATCCATTTGTTGGAGGGTCAATCATGTCAACGAGGCCGTGACACGTCCAGGTGCGTGGCAGACTTTGTGCATGGCCTCTGGGCCTGAACCCCCCCGGGGGGGAGGATAATGAATGCACGCAGACCTCCCCGCCCGCTGCCCCGGGTGTGCAGCTGAATCAGCTTAGTGAGCAGCACACTGATGGGCGTCCGTGTGACATTTGACAAATGGTAACCTTCCCTCAGACTTCAAGGGGACTGAGCCGGGGCCTCAGACGATGGCCCAGCACAGCCTCCGGGACCAAACCCAGCAGGTCACCCAGACCCCCTGCTGACAAATCCTCCGCTGACACACGAGGGTGAGTGGGCTGCTCCTCCCACAGGCTGCGGTTTGTGAGGCTAGTACTCGCACACACAATAGTAGCTATTTTATAAAGATAGTGATAGTATTTAGTACTAACAAACTTAATGTTAGATGTCAAAGACATCCAAGGCTGAGCCTCAGGCGGTCGCATCTGTAAACATGCATCCGGATCCACTTTCCAGCGACGGTGTGACTGAACTAAGGATCATTTATTTTTTAAGGGCCAAGTGTAAAACCGGCCTGAACGTGTCTGTTCATAAAGACTGGGGCAGTGCTCACATCCAGATGTTTAGCGACTGTTTCTGATGCTTTAAAGCTTAAATTACCAAACACCAAACCCCACACTTTCCAGCGATTTGCTGCGTATGGAGTGTTTGTGTTTGTGTGTCTGAGTGAAGGTGAGAGACATAGAAAACACGGATGCTTTTACCAGGTAAGTGTTTAAAAGCTGCGCCGGGAGAAACAGCAGCCTGATGCATAATTAAGGGATCCGTGTAGCACTTTCCAAGGTTGTCCTGCCACTTTGAACGAGTGATAAGTAATGGATGCAGTGCAGGAGACAGTATGGGAGCGTCTCAGGCTCCTCGGACCCGTTCACACCAGTAAATCAGCTGATCGTACGCAGCGTCTGCAGCTGAACGGAGCCCGACTTCTGCGCTCTTGTGTCCAAAACAGCAGAATAAACGCGTCTGATGCTAAATTAATCTGCTAAAATATATTTTACTCACAGTCACACATACTTGCTTGTGCTGTTGCGACAGTGCCTTCGCCTTTAATTAGCTGTGGTCTCAGAGGAGTGGAGCTAAATGTTCAAAGCCACATCAGAGTGTGATGATTATTCCTGTCCAGCCATGCGTGCGCCCATGCTTTCGTCTCTGTTGTAGGTGTCGCTTTGAATGACTGTCAGCTTGTCGCGGCGCAGGGACGGAGGAAATCCTTCTCTCTGTCCCTTCTTCACGGCTCCTCTGTCATTTATTTCTGCACCTTTTCCCTCTTTTTCTGTTGCAAACATTCGCTTTCTCGATCTCCCGCCTGCACGTTTCTCTCCCAGCTCTCCTTCTTTTTTCTTTTTTTCACATTTCTCATTTTTCTTCCTTTTCATCCCTTCATCCTCATTCACTCCTTCACTAAATCCTTAATTACCCACTGAGTATTTGCTTGGCTGCACCTCCTCCGCTTTCCAGGCCTCCTCTCATTTCTCTCCTCCCTCTCTCTTGACCTTGTTCCTTAACCTCCATCACTTCCCATCATGCATTTTGCTTTCTAGTTCTAATGGCCTTAGACTTTGCAGCTATTACAAAACACTGGCTGAGTTTTTCTTTAAAGAGGAAACAGTTTGTCTCTTCTGTTTTGTAATACGGCCAAATGCACGCAAGCCAAAGAATTAATGTCTGACTTATGCATGAGTCACATCGGGCTCTGATGCTGGTTAAAAGTGGCCATTACCAAAGCAGCAGAACAGGGGTCGCGCTCGCTCGTTGCCCGTCTCTTTCTTCTTGAACTGGTCAGCTCCCACGGCGAGCAGCCAGCTGGCCAGGTCGCCACGGCGACGCTGGGTCAGCAGCTGCTGCACGCTCCTGGTCCACGTCAGGCCCACGCCAGGAAAACCGCCACGCCGCGTCCTTGCATGAGTACAAAGATGCACAATTCTAGCGGCAGACGCGTGAAGCGTCCTCCAGACCTTTTGCCGCATCAGTCACCATTTGCAGGCGCTCCCTGCAGCCCTGGGCGCTCCCATCTGGACGCCGCGCTGGTTTACGTGAGCTGCCCGGTCTGCACCGGTCAGAGAGCGTGGATGGACTGCAGGAGTCTGAAGCAGCTCAGCTGAGACACACAAAGCTGCACAGAGGATCAGTGTGATGAACAATGACAGGACCTCCCCCCATAATTTGTCCGTCTGAGCCTGACTCTGACAAGCTGAGACAGCAACAAGCAGAAGTGTCAGGAAAAAGAAAAAGTAGTGGAGAGGAGAAAAACTGACTACTGAGAGTGGTCTGAATGGAGAGTTGGTGGTGATACCTGTCAGCTGACAGAGAGGAGGATCAGTAAAGGGATTTGCTTTGAATCTCATGCTGCGTCTATCGCGTCTGAAGCTGAACATTCTCGCTTTAAGTGGTGGCGGGTCGGCTGTAAGTTCCTGCTCCTGCCACCAGAGGCAGCACTGAGCACGAAGGCCAATGACCGTGTGACAGTGGAGCTAAAAGCGGAGAGAGCGAGAGAAGGTGGGAGGAGAGAGTCCCACTAATTGCCTCTCTGCCTCCACCTCCACCTCCACATCCTGGGCCGCACTGGGCCTCCTCCATCTGCACGTTCCAGTGTGTTGGCACGATGCGCGCTGCTTGGACTCAGACTGAGATGCAGCCTCCTAAAATTAGAACAAGCCCGGGAGCTTTAAGTTCTTTTGCAGCAGGAGCAGCTCCTCGTTGTGCATTACCCCCGTTTTCCACTTGATGGCACCATCTCAGAGCAGCTTCGGCTCCTGCCTGGAATATTAAAGAGCTGCTGGCGTCCTCCTTTCAGCTGCACAGTGACTCATGTGCTTGATGGCTCACACCTGATGAGTGCACTCATGTGGAGGCTGTGACAGAGATGTCTCTGCGGCCGTGAAGCCTGTAACTGGAGGTGTCACTACAAATTTCAGGCCATGGGAACATATGTGGCACTGGAGCCTCCATCGCATCAGATGAAAGCAAACGATGGCCCGGTAACAGGAGGACTGAGCAGAGCTGCAGAGCTGGTTTGAATGAGGCCCAGTAAAGTCCAGCAGTGAATCGTCGTTGACGCAGACAGACTGAGACAGAGGCCGCTCGACCACCAGATCTCCGTCACGAAGCGGCTGCTGCACCAAAGAAAGAGGCGTGACAGATTTTTTCCACGATTTACTCTGAAGTTTGTTTTTTTCACATCTGCCATAAAGAAGCTGCAATAAACACTGCGGCTGGAGATGATCTGCTGCACGTCACCGTAACTATCTGTGTCATCAAAATAAAACATTCACGCTGGAGTTTCCATCTTGCGCCTGCAGCTGCTGTGGCAGCAACAATAAATATTTCTGTTACACATAAAACTGTCAGAACTATTCAACAGTCAGTGAAACAAATGTCTTCTCACATGAGTAATTCAAACGCCTGGCGTGTGTGGATGGAGTCACCATCTCTGCACGTACGTCATTGCTCAAAAGATTCAGCCCCTCCCTCACAAATACAGGACAAACAGCTGGATGCAGCTCAACCAACCACTGGATTTCATATGGAGCAGTCTGGAGCGAATGCGCTGCCTGGAAGTGGAGGTGAAGTCTGCATCGTGTGCAGATCACGGTCACAGAGGCCGTCGCCTTCAGGTCCATTACAAGTGCTGAGAATGAGTGAGCTCAAATAATCTTGGTTATGATCAGAAATGCACCCTGCACTCAGGGGTCCGATGAGGCCAAGCTGAAACCAGCGGTGGTGTTTTGGGAGAGGAGGGAGTAATGACAGGCGTGTTTCACCAGGCTCCATCCGAGCGGAGTTGAATGTGGACGGCATTTACAGCAGCTGCAGCGAGGAGTAAAAGGACGCTGCTTCACTGCAGCAGCAGGAGGAGCCGACAGGAGCTGCTCTGAGGAGGTGCAAATGCAAAATCTGCAGAAACAGAAGGAGAAGAGGCTCCAGGAAGTACGAGTCTGTGACGACAAAGCAAACAGGGTTCAGAGGCTGACAGATGTGAAAGAAGGTCACCATCAACAGAAGATAACTAGAAGCTTAAACCATAGAGAAACCTCTCGACAGCTCACGCTGCTCTTCTTCTTAATCAGTGGAACAGTGAACAATGCAGTCCTGACCTACTTGCTGCCTAGTTTTGCTGTGAAGTTTTGTTCGGCCACTCATGGAAGCGAACTGTGGTGCAGACGGGTGAAATTAGCGGCTGGAAAGTCTGGATGCTCACCCTGATGTGAGCAAAGAGCCAAAAAGCCACAGGCAGCGGAGCCCAGTGCTGCAGCGCTGACTTTACTGATGAGCTGAGACGAGCAGCCGTGAGGAGCTGAGGCTGAGGAGGACGAAGGAGGCGGAGCAGAGCAGCAGAGACGAACACAGAGTACTGTTTTATCTGGCTGCGTTCGCCACTGACACCTTCACACAGATCAGGATCAGGAACCAGAACCAGAGACTCGGCTGCTGTCAAGTGTTTTGATTGGAGCTCGACACAGCGGCTCACAGCCTGACCCCAAAACGAGGTCCCGCCTCCACAGGAGGAGCTGACTCCACATTTACGTCCCATTAAAACTAAGCAACACTTAGACTGGGATTCGAAAGGTTCATCTCTCATCCTCCACTATGGGAGCAGTGGTGACTCCAGAACATGTTGAATGGGGTGGCCAGAGGGGGGTCCGAGAAAATCATGGGGTGGAATATGAAATTGGGCTTCTAATGATCAGATTGAGTTCAGCGGATGGCTTTCGATGCATGAGCCTTGAGTTAAAACAAGTTAACAATAAACATCAGTTACCTTCACTTTTACCTCAATTTTAAGAAAAGCAAACATTTTGAAAAAACACATTTTGCACATTAGTGTCTGTAAACTGACACGCGGTCCATGTACCTTCTTACAGATTACAAAAATGTGTTTTTAATTTTATTTATTATATATACCCTGTTGCTTATTGTCAACTGCTTCTTATTCTGTCAACGCACTAAACCCTGTGTGGGACATTATCGCCCCTACATATGGAGGTTGGTTTTGCTGCTCCCAGTGAGTCAAAACTGATGGGCAGCAGCGCAGTGGACAAGGGTGTTTTTTTTATTTATTTATTTAGCTTATGACTGATTTATTTATTCATTTGGGTTTTTCTTTGTATTTATTTATTGTTTGCATTTACCTATTGATTGAACATACCTGTGAGCTGTGTATGCACTGAATGTGGAGTGGAGCTTCTCTGGGGGGGTGGTGCCCCCCCCCCTGGCCCCCCGGCCCCCCCGGCCCACCACCACTGTATGGGAGCAGATGAGATCCACTGCATTGATGACAGATGACATGATTGACAGCTGCATTGATCTCTGTGCCACAGAGGCTGCAGCGCGTCAGCTGAGTGTAACACTGAATGAATTCAGCCGCTCACAGGTGCCAGATGCAAAGCCAGACGTGGCCCATTAAAAGCTGCAACCTGCGCGGAGTCAGAAACAGGAGCCGTGCGAATCCAACGCGGCGTTGGCTGAAACAGCAACGGGAGGTTCACAAACGCAGGCCTGTGCGCGGTGAAAGAGCTTCAGCTGATCGTTTGTGCTTTTCGTGAGAGGAGGAAGCAGCGAATGAGAAGCAGCGTGAGCTGTTTGTAGGATGATGCACGAAGTCAGTTACACACAAATTTACAGAAATGACTGAAGCTGCAGTTTGGGTGTTGAAGGTCCTCGGAGGTCAGAAGGTCAGAAGGTGGCCGTAAATCCCACCTGACAGTGAACTCTAACCTGCTTCCTCCGTCTGATCGTACAGTCGGACTCTCGTGCCTAATAAAGTGGCCGCTGAGGGTTTGCGCTCTGTTTAGCTCCTTTTAGAAGCTGTTCGACTGGATTACTGTTGTGGAGCAGATAAATGGTGGTAATTGAGTGGAATGATGGCGGCTCCTGAGCGCAGCGGTGCAGGGGAAGGGGGGGGTGGAGACGCAGATCCAATCGCTGTGTCGCGTTTACAGCAGCTGCTCACTTCTTAATATTTGATATTAAACACAATGAAGCAGCCTCTAACGAAGGATTTTCTAATTTGAATTATGAAGCGTTCCTTAATAAGGTGCATGTGAAAGCCGTCTGCTTGCTAACGGCAGCATGCTAACGGTAGCATGCTAACGGCAGCATGATAACGGCAGCATGCTAACGTGTTTACCAACAGAGCAGATGCAGCTGAACCGGTGAGGAAGGCGTCCATGTTGTTTCATTGTTATTGCTCCCGTGCTTGATTTTGTAATTCACTTTGCATTCTGTCTCCGTGATAAGACCTTCGTCTTCGCACCCACACACGTAATTACAGATGTGTCCAATCAGCGTAAATATCCTAAAATCTAATTAATTTGCTGCAGAAGGTCTTGGCTCGACTCATCCATCAGCTTCTATTCGCCTCCTGGCGCCCACCTCATCTTCTAGCGTTTCCAGTTTAAGGCAGATGGATCGATTGGGGCTCGTCATGCTTTTATGATGTGCTTTTCTGAGTTTTTATTTATTTTATATCCTTGTTGTTCTGGTGCTGAAGGCAAATGGATTTGGTCTCGTCACTGGTAATAAAAACAAGGCCCCTAGATAGAAAACGTGGCCAAGACTGAATGTGTTGTTTTTTCAGCAAACCGCATCAATTGATGACTTATTAATAGCTTGTCTTTATTGGTTCTGGCAATTAAGGCAGGTGGGGCTGAACTGGGATCAGCTGCTGGGCTAGATTTCCCACCCGGTCGGAGGGTGGGGGCTCAGAGGCAGCAGATAGATGGAGCGGCTGCAGCCTGATGGAGTTTGTGACGCAGTGGACGGAGCAGATCTAATAGCGCTGTGATCTCCGTGGACTCGGTCTTCAGGCCTTTTTGTTTCATCTCACCACTGACCTTCCTCTTCTGCCACTCTGCCGTCTTTTTAAAACGTTTTCCTCCCTCAGCGCCTCAGGGCTCCGTCTCCGTGTGCCTCCTGTCGTCTCCGGCAGCTTCGCCATTATTTAATGTGCCAACCTGCGTTCACGTTAGCCATTAATGGAGCTGAGGGGAGGCGCAAACAGCGCCTCCGTGTCCGTCCGCGCGGCCCCGTTTCCAGCCGTGAACTCCCTGCACCTGCAGCTCCAGCTGGATTAACCTCCACGCTCCCGCCGCTCAGTCCCGCTGCCTCTGACTTTAAGCTTTTTTTTTCCTCTCCACAGCTCGTGTGACATTCTGCTGCAAATGTGCACATTTTGCTCCCTGTGCAGCTGGAAATGTCATTTCCCTTTTCTCTCAGCGTCCCTTTGTCCTCCCTCTACATTATCCAGCCCAGTTCCGTTCTTCGATCATTCTCCTTCTGACAGTGTTTCTCCAGAGACGCCATATTTCCTCCCTTTTTCATGCCCCCTCATTCATTTGGTTCCCTGTCTTGTCATTATCACCTGCAGTGAGTGGCTTTGTGTGGCAGCTCCCGTCTTATCTGGTTCTGTCAGGTGCCGGTTGAAATCCATTCATCGCTCGGATGCACAAAGGTGAGCTGGTCGGAAGCCAGCGCTGCCTCCACTCGGGCCTGAGCAGAACTGGACCCACTGTGCGCCTGGACTCTGACTAGCAGATCATTTATTAATGTGCATCTCTATGTCTGTACAACCTGTCAGACTAGCTGGGTTTAACTGGTTAAAGCCTTCAGTCCACTGCACATCCTGTGCCTTAATGTAACCTGTACAAGGCGGCCTCACGTGTGGAGATGCGCTGCTGAGAAAAACAGCAACTCAGAAATTAAAACAATGACTCTCCTCAATCGTGACTAGTGTAAAACCCAGACTACTCCTTTGTGGGGCTTTAATCGTACTAAATTAACCTTAAACTTGCATTAATAGCTTAAGTTCTGTTTCTTTGGGGGGTTTTATTTTCAAAAATGTCTCGTCAACCATCGGTGATGAGCATCGCTGCAGAATTAGGCTGCCAGAGTAAAAGCAGCCTGACGGAGACTGAGGAGGCGAAGGCAGATCGTACTACAGCTGTCAGTAAGTGATGTTTTACTGGAGCCTGAGGGGAAACACCGACACCCAGAAGCTGCTGGGACCAAATCTGTCAATAAAAAGACAAATCTAAAATCCATCTCTGCCAAGTGGCTGCAGCCAGATCATTCAATTTGCATGAACCTCGACTGAAACCTTGGTCAGTGATGAACAATGCATCACTCGTGATCAGGGCTGAAACTCACCGAGAATATTTTGAGCGGATCGAATGAGTGGATGAATGGATGAATTTAAGGCCACATTCTAACACATTCACTTATTCAAACTGTTTTTTTAAGTAACAGAGTTTAGTTTAGCTGATAAAAACACCAGCGTTTGTGTATGGATGGATGCATACGTAATAACAGTCCAGCATCCTCTGACCTGAATAATAATATTTATACACTAGCACTGAGCCTCCAGGATGTCTGCCATGGGTGAGCGAGGGAGAGAGAGAGGGAAAAAAGAGTGGGCGCGAGAAGTATTGTGCACATGGTTTGTGGCGTTTGGCTTTTTGCTCTGTGTGATGGATTTGGTCCAAACCCTTGAGACACTGACTGTGACATCTATGACAGCTGGAGATGATGCGCACGCACGCACGCACGCACGCACGCACGCACGCACGCACGCACGCACGCACGCACGCACGCACGCACGCACGCACGCACGCACGCACGCACGCACTCATTATTTCTGGTTTCCTGCAACAAACAGAGGTCAGAGGAGAGAAGAGCGTCTGTGGATGTTTGTGTGTGTGAAACCAGGAGCCGGGACGTTTGCAGGTGACGGACACGACGAATCTCAGTGAATCACAGTCACTGAAGGGTTGGGCGTGTGGAGGAAGTGAGCGATGAGCAGTGAGGAGCTGTGTTACTGATGCTCTGGGTCGACAACAGCGAGCTGAGCTGCTGCGGCGCCAGCGCTCGCTCTTTAAAACGAGCCGACGAACGCCGCAGACTTTGCACGTTTGCCTTTAATAAGATGCAAAGTGTTGCTGCCCGAGAGGCAGGTGGAAGTGGCTGCTGTCATTTAAATGAGGTGAAAACATGGAGGACAGAAGGACGAACGGGAAACAAGCCTGCGTGGCCTCGTGTGGACCAGAGAGAACGCTGGAGAACCCAAAGCTGGTCCCTGCACGGATCCGAGCGTTCCCCCACAGGAAGCGCTGCCGCCTTCTTGGTCGTGCAGGACGCCGGCATCGCTCTCCTCCAGCAGCCGTCTGTGTCTGACGGCACCGAGTGCAGACGAGGCCACGGGGACTGTTACTAACGATGTGGCTCAGCGGAATTAATCTTTAGTTATGGCCACAAACAGCCATTAATGCCTGTGCAGCCACATTAACACAGGAGCTGATGAACCTGCAGCGGCGCTGAGCTCCTGCATGTGTGGACGGAGCAGGGATTGGGCTTTTGACAGGCTGCAGGAAAGAAGGCGACGCAAAAGGTTTTATGTGCTGCTGGATGACATCACACATACACACACACACACACACACACACGCACGCACACACACACACACACGCACACACACAGACACACACAGACACACACAGACACACACACACACACGCACACACACAGACACACACAGACACACACACACACACACACACACACACACACACGCACACACACAGACACACACAGACACACACACACACACACACACACACGCACACACACAGACACACACAGACACACGCACACACACACACACACACGCTCCCAACCCACAGGAAACACATCCAGCCAAATCCCAGATGATGTCAGAACAAATTAAGTGGCGACGCGCCTCGTTGGGAGAGCCAGACTTCAGGCGGCGTATGACAGAGAGATAAGAAAGAGAACGAGGGGACGAGAGAGAGAGACAGAGAGCGCAAATCTCCACAGATGATGCGAGAAGATGAGGAATGCTGGGTAATTTGTGTGACTCCCCGTCCTTGGCGTTTTGATGTGTCACTTCCAAGCGAACCTGAGCGCACATTCAGCAGGGAAGCAGGCGCCGCATCCGCCAAACTGGGTCACATGAAAGCTCCGAGCTGCTGCTCGTAGGCGGCGCCGGCTTCCTGTTGACACGGCTCACGACCGGCGGCGCAGTAAAACAAGCCAGCGCTCACAGGTGGGAGTAACAAATGAATGCTGGAAGATTTATTTAAACAAGACACACGGGCCGCTTCCGTGAGAGCATGTACAGATCAGTCAGTTAGTCAAAAAGGTATTTATAGCATTTTGTATGCATGAAAATTCAGTTCGTACCCCTCCATCCCTACAAAAACACATCTAGAGAAATTAGTCTGGAGTTAGAGTGACGTCACATGGCCCAGTCTATAAAAAGCCCTTATATAAGCTGAGTAGTCAACAAATTTCACAGCAGACAAGTGGTACAGCATACGCATATACACTAGTACAGAGCATCCAGGGCGGCCTAGTGCCGCCAGTCACAAAGTACCATGAAGCAACATATGACTTAGGGGGGGTTTCGGGTTTTGCTGCAGATGCAAAAGCTGTACAAGAAATCACAGAATCCGTCTTTCGTCAAAGCACTTGGAGACGACGCGTCATCTTTTCACATTAAATACACGAGTGCACGTGGACCGCAGCGCACGACGAACGCTGGACGGCGCAAGCTTCAACACGCAACGTCCTCCGGCCGCGAGCCTGAGACCTGGAAGCACTTCTCACTTTCCGTCCATGAAAGTGAAATTAACTTTTTTTTTTTTTTTAAAAGACTCTTGATCTTTTTAAGAAAACAAAAAAAAAACACGATACAAAAAGTCCCCTGACGAAACAAAGTAACAGTGGAACCACACACCATAATCTATATATTTCTAGGGGTCATGGGGCCTAAACACGTCTACCCGGCTGCATTCAGATAACCTGGAGTAGAACACTTGCATTGTTTCTTTAACATGGAGTCAGTCAACGCCACAGTCTGTTGATCAGGAGAGACTCAGTTCAGCATCAGGTGAACTCAGTGTCTGCTGATTCAAGGCTTTTGGTCCTGTTTCACACCACAGCGTGTGTGTAAGATATAATTATACCGTGTGCGTGTGTGTGTGTGTGTGTGTGTGTGTGTGTGTGTGTGTGTGTTTGTGCCATGTGTTCATGTATTTACATTGTCCATGAGCCTCCTTAGTTCTGGTTTCAGGCAGTGCTTGTCCTGAAGAGTCCTGGAAACGCTGCGTCCGCCGGCAGCAGTTGTGTGCGACCGTGGCAGCAGTTGTGTGCGACTGTGGCAGCAGTTGTGTGCGACCGTGGCTCCGACGCTCGTCCCAGAGCTCGGCTCCTTGAGCCGCGCGTCCCCTTGACTTTGCCGGGAGCCGGTCCTCGGGCCGCGCTGGTCCCGGAGCGGCTGCTGTGAACCCTGTTTGTCACCAGCGTCTCAGCAGGAAACGGTCCAGACTCAGAAACCAGAGCAGAAACGCAGTGATTGTGCAATTCAGAGACCGGCGTCGCGCTTCAAAGCCAAACTCATCTATTTGTTTAAAAGCATCATGAGATGAAACCCAGACGAATGTGTGAAAGCAGCCGTGGACGTGACCTCACTGAACTCGCTCCCTTTTCCTTCTGCTCGGAACCGGGCGCCGCTCCTTTATTGCTTTACTGCTTTACGCATATTGCTTGTTTACTGACTGTCGCTGCTCGTTTGTTCTCAGCCGCTAATGTTTTGTGAGCGATTAGGGACAGAGCCCACACAATGTTTTGGCCGGGCTTTTAGAGGCCAGAAAGCTTCTCGTGTGAAGTGACCCGCTAAAAGTGTGGCACCTCGTGGGAACAGAAGTCAGGGACGCGGAAGCGATGCAGGAGGAACCTGCCGCAACATGACATGGTGCCATCGATGAGCCTCATCTGCCGCGAAGCCCGTCAGCGCCGAGCAGCAGCTTCACTGTATTGCTCAGTTACTCTGTGACTCTTATTACTGTAGGTATCGTGTAGGCACTGGCAAAATATATTGCAAACGATGGGGTTTCAGTGGCAGCCTGTGTGTGAGAGTGACGGGACGTGTGTGTGTGTATGTGTGCGTGTGTGTGTGTGTGTGTGTGTGTGTGTGTGTGTGTGTGTGTGTGTGTGTGTGTGTGCGTGTGTGTGTGTGTGTGTGTGTGTGTGTGTGTGTGTGTGTGTGTTGGTGCACCAGGGAGGAAATGTCTCATTAATTATACCACACACACACCAAATGAGAGTGTGATGGGTCCGAACAGCTGGGAGCAGCCAGTACCAAACACTCAGCGGGCCCAACCCACCCTGACAGCACAGGACGGGTCAGGGTGAGGTCGCTGGTGCAGGTAACAGATGTAGAGACGGACCGAACAGCGTGGGTGAGAGGCAGAACTAAAGAGCGTGTGACGTCCTCATCAGAACAAGCGAAGGTGAACGCAAGCGAGACAGCGAGGACACTGGACTCTGGACCAGCGCATATTATTAACACTAAGCAATGAGCCGGCATCAGGGAGCTGCTGTTCAGAACCGGGCCTGGAACCACCACTTTAAAGCTACAGCTCGTTCCCTGCTTTGGTTGACGCTAACCACATGCTCACATCACACCAGGCTAAAAGCAGCTCTTCATCCTGAAGCTGCTTTTTTTAAAAATCTGGACACAACTGGGTTTCATCCCACACAACAGCAAGACATATTAACATGGAAGTGTCACGTCGCCGCCCACAGCCGTTCCGAGTCCCGAGTCCGTGTTGGTTTCATTCCAGACGCAGACTGTGTTCAATGGGTTCAAGCTGCCCCATTCATTCTTTGCCGTTTCATTTAAACGGGACTGAAATAAACGGCGGAGGCATCATTTCAGCGCTGCAGCAGTAAATCCATGCAGCGAGTGTTCTGACGAGCACAGTGGGACCATGAGCTCCTGCAGCTTCCTGTTCCAGAGGAAACAAGGTGGGCTCAGATGCTAAAACCTGGTCCTCCTGGTCCGAGCGTCCTGCAGCGCCGCGGCCCAAAGCAGCCGATCGGACGACGTTGCACTGACCTTTGAAGACACGCGGACCCGTTTTGGGACTTTAGAAGCAAACGCCCTCAGCAGCAGAGATACTGACTGGGATTATGTGCTCGTCGCCCCGGTTTCTGCTGGGACCAGTGGATCAGTTGTAACCAACACCACTGGGAACCTTGTGTAGGTTTGTGAGCGCGTGGTTCAGACCCTCCTCCCCCCTTGAGACGACCCCCGCCCCCTCCTCCCTCGTATGAAGGCTGATATCTCGCTCTCCGTGGGGCAACGGGGGCTGACGACGCGGAGCATTGTGCTGGTGGGAAACCAGAGAACCGGATTCTGGAGCGAGAGTGGGCCGGTTCAGATGCGGGGCTTTAAACATTTGTGCACGGAGGCGCAGGATGTCTTTGAGGTGTGAGTTCTGCCAGCGCACCGAGAGGCCGCTCAATTATTCAGCAGAGCGGCCAGGTTCAAAGAGTCACAGCCAACACCTGCCCGTCGGCCACCTTCACGGCTTATCTGCTGCCGATTTGATCCAGAGGTCTTAGAAGTACACAAGTATCGTTATTATTCAGACTGTCAACGATGATGAGCAAAATGCAGAGGAAACCAAATCCAGATCTGATATTAGCCTGTGGCCTGTGGATAGAAAAGACATGTGCTCATCTCCCCGCCCTCGTATGTCCTCGTGGCCCAGGGCTCAGACCGTCACCTCCGTCTTGCTGTTGGTGGGCAGGCCCTTGTGCTTGGGGTGCACGTGGGGCGAGTGGCCGTAGGCCAGCGGCTGCGAGAAGAGCTCGGGCAGCGTCTCGATGCTGAACTGCCTCTTGTTGGAGTAGGCCTGGCGCCGGCTGTTCTGCTGGTGCAGCGGCTGGTGGTGCTGCTGCTGGATGGGGTGGTGGGGGGGCGGGCCCTGCAGCGCCATGTGGGCGGCTGCCGGGTGGTGCATGTGGCTCTTACTGGGGTCCCAGGCTTTGAAGGCCGAGCTGGAGGTCAGCGGGTGGGTGTTGGTCTTGGCGATTTTGGGCTTGGGGATCTGGGAGGCGTTAATGGTGATGGCCAGAGGCGCGTGGATGTCGGGCGGCGGGAGGAAGGGCTTGTCCTTGGGATGGAAGTTGATTGGCTGGAACGTGGGCGGGGACTGGCGGTGGGTGTAGTCCACCATCGGGTAACTCTTGTAGTAATCTCTTGTGGTTGCATCTGGATGATGGGTGGACAGAAACAGGAGAGAGAGGTTAGCATGTGTTATTAGCATGTGTGTGTGTGTGTGTGTGTGTGTGTGTGTGTATGTGTGTGGTAAATATACCACCCCACCAGACCCGAGGACGCAAGCGACAGAAAAACAGAAAAAGCCGGCGAGTGAGTGGGAGATTTGTCGGGAATAAAAATAGAGCGGGTTCAGCGCGTCGAGTCCGATTAGTGCACGCTGCCTGAGTGGAACTCGACTCATGAGCACGGAAGCACCTCATGCACACGCCGCCCTCCAGACACGGACAACCTTGTTTCCTGAGCCGCGTTTTACAGTGCGGCCTGTTTTCCTGGACAGACGCTGGCGTGTTTGTCGGCTCGTCTTCGGCCGTTTGCTCATAAAACGTTCTGCGTTGTGTTCAGACTGTGGGTCTGATCCGATCCGTTACCTCCCAGACGCCAACAGGACAATAACAGGATTACGTCAATAGGCTGCTTCAGTTCAGTAACGTGTTGTATCACGATCTTGAATGCACTTGAACGGGTTGAAGCCGGCTGGAAAAGCGTGTGACGGCACCGAGGCGATGAATTAAACAAACGCTGGGCTCCGAGCGCCGCTGCCTCCACCTGACGGCGGCGTCCTCCATCTGCTGCCTCTCTCTCTCTCTCTCTCTCTCTCTCTCTCTCTCTCTCTCTCTCTCTCTCTCTCTCTCTCTCTTTCTCTCTCTCTCTCTCTCTCTCCTGCTCCTCGCTTTTGTCGCTCTTCCTTTCATCCCGCGGCAGCTCAAAGCGAGGCCCGCGGGCCCGATCTGGGCCACTGTATCATAACTAAGCAGGGTCCTCGCTAGGGCTTCAAAGTTTGCCAGCATAGTCTATTCTGTTTGGTCTGTTCATGTGTTCATTACGTTTGAAGAGCGAGAACCTGCCTGTGTCGCGTGTCAATGGAAAGGTGAGTTCTGCTCATCACGCGTCTGTTACGTAACTCTCAGGTTCTGCAGATTCTGAAGTTGTCACCTTTTCTCTCTTTGTTGTTGTTTGGTGTTGACACGCTTCATGAGACGTTCTCCACCTGCGATGTTCCCTCACGCGCGTTCTCCAACCTCGTTACCTCAGTCACACGCCTCGCAGGAAGCGCTGAGTTCTGGAAGCGCCGCGTGGACACGCTTTCCCTAAATCAACTCACTATTTGCAAGTTTCCGCCTCATTAAATTCCCGTGGAGATGAAAATTTCCAGAAGTGCATTTCTGCGCGTTTCCTCATTAGTCTCTGTGGGTCCGCTGAGCTGTAGAGGAACCTTCTCCTGAAGAGCAACACATGAAAAACAACTTTGAAGCAGAAGAAGCTTTTCATCTTCAAAGGAGATCACCTCCAAACCCACTGAGATCCGCATGTCACAGGACCCGAAGCCGCAGCCTCCGTGGGACTGTTTGTTCTCGTCTGGATCCAGTGAGCCGCTTCAGGTGGTCTTGGTCCAGACGTTGGGCTCCCGGCGTCAGTCCGTCACACGCCTCCGAGCGTCGTCACTCATGTCATCATGTTGATGGTTCTGCTCCAGCTTCGCTGCCGCTGCTTTTCCTGGTCGCTTCCTGTTTCATGTCCGCTGGTTTTTGATGAGCTGTGAGTCATTAGCGTTAGCTGGCGGGTTTGTAGGGTTTCAGGAGCAGCTCGGTCCAGAAACCTGCAGCTCCACCTGGCACATGGTCCATGTCCTAGCCGTGACTTTGTCCACACAGCCAGGATCTCTGGACCCAGCAGCTTGTTTAATGCTCAGCAGGAAAAGTGAAAAGCGTGTGTGAAAAGACAATGGGATCATCTGTTTCTACTCAGCAGCCAGTTTCTAAGAGGGTGAGAGGTTCGGTCCCATAGAGCATCTCAGCAGCTTCTTCTCAAACAAATGGAAGGACAGACTGGGAGTCTGTGGTGGTGACCTGCTTGACGATGCTTTGCTCCAATAACGTTCTTGTCTTTGCGGTGCATGTTTGTTCTTTGGACGGGAAAACGGATCCAACCCTCTGCTAAATATGAGATTATTCTACCTCAACATTTCACGGTGACACTGGAGGAACATCAAGTCTGGATCATCCAAAGCGAACAAAACTCACTTCTGAGCGGAGCTCAGGTTCATTTACTGAATTAAACCCAGTCCGACTTCCACAGAAAAAAATAAGCAGCTTTGAGTAAAATAGAAGTGATAGTTTTGCAAACAGTAGCGCTGGTTTTTCTTGGCGCTTGATGTGAATCCAGGCTTCCTGTTCTAAGCGTGATGTAAAGATAAGTGAATCGTTATCTGCTTTAATAACTGTAGAGCCACTGCATCATTAGCAGCACGTGAGGCCATCGAGCCAGAGGTTCCTCGACGGCACAAATCCGACCCACCAGAAGCGTCCGGGGACAGAAACCAGGAGGAGGAGCTGGTTTCTGGAGCTGCAGGTTGTTTGGGAGCGTTTCTCATCATCCGGTCGACGGGGGGCGGCGCTGGCGCTGCAATCTGCCTTTGTTTCTCACTCACTGAGCAGAATAATGAGACGCTTCTCCGCTCAGCTCATTTTATCGGCCTCCGTTTTCACGCAGGTTATTTCTGTTCTGTTCTATTCTCGTCTAATGCCAATTGTTACTGTACGACTACTTCACCAGGAGAAAGTGAATCATTTGGGAACATCAGCAATTTGTCTGTGCTATGGACCGGTTACACAGGTTATGAATCCACAGATCTCTGTCTAAACCAACCGGAGCCGTGTGTGAACCGTCTCCTGCAGCTGCTAATCACCTGCGTGGTCATAATATTTACATCACTGCTGCTTCAACGCCGGTACATTGAGGTGGTCGCAGCCTCAGCACGGTGGCGTGAATCATGATGTGGCTCCATTCATCCATTACTGTAATGAGCTCAGAACGGGGAGGCGTCCTGTAGAGTTGTTTATACTGTAGGAAACGCGGCAGCTCTGACCTCTGGGGGGAGGGGGGTGCGTTCTCTGTGGAGTTCACACCAGCGGTCTATTCGCCTGCTGTGCATCATGGGATGGTGTGTGTGTGCTCACCCATGGCCTTCAGCGAGGTGTACTTGTTGAAGCCGATGCCCAGGTTGTTGTGAGGGTGAGACAGCGCCATGGCAGGACCCAGGGGAGACAGGGCCGCGTTGTTCAAATGATTATGATCTGAGGGCGAGGAGAGAGAGAGAGAGAGAGAGAGGGATTAGAGCGACGACACCAGACACTCAGCGGAACCATTCAGGCGGCACTGATGAGTCTCTGTGAGCCCTCAGCGGAACCAGATCCAGAGTGTGACACAAGATGCTGTGACGTCTGCAAACGAGTACATTAGAGTCTGACAAACACCAACATTATGAGCTCACGAGTGACGGTTGGCTGCCGTCAGCTGAGTTTAGCCACAGACAGGAAACGCCATGCATCTATTTCATCGATTGGCTCCTGCAGGTTGAGCGTCCTGGAGCCTTGAGCAGATTCTGATGAGTAAACGCAGGTTACTTAAAGAGATTGGAGCATTCATCCTCCCTCGCTCCGGCCGGTCCAGGCAGCGCATTAAGTGATTGCATTAAGTGATTGGCACCAACGTTTCCAGTCATGCTTTACGATCAGCGTAAAGCCTGATCGTGTGATCACCTGCTCCAGAGCGATAACAATGGACGTCCATGTTCCAAGAAAGAGCCTGAGCCGAGGAGGAACCGGGTCACGTTACCTCACTCCGTACTACGTGGTCTGAAAGTCTAAAGCTGCTGCCCACAACCAACGAAACGCTCACGCACGCACGCATTCTAACAGGCATCCAGCAGCCCTGGTGACTGACCGCGCGGGAGGCGAGGGGAGAGAAGCCGGGCAGCGAGGGATGCGACACCGGCGCCAACTGATTGAATTAGAAATAGATCTTCACTTCAGCGTGTAATTGATATGCAGCGACGGCCGGCCTCCACCGCGTGGTGTCATTTCAGCCGCGCTTTGCTGCACGAGAGCGTAAAATGGCTGGTGGCACCTGCTCCCAGCGCTCGTTCAGCGCCATCACCTCACAGAGAACAAGTGTGAGAGGAAGAGAAAGATTAAAAATGCAGCGTTTTCACCACTAAATGTCTGATAAGTTTAACCAAACAGCTTCTAGTCTTTAGGTGTCCTACATTCGGCTCCGCAGCAACAACAGTGGAAGTGAAGCGGCAGAAAGAAAGCGAGGAACAAAGAGCGAAATGGGAGAGGGAATGAAATCCACTGATCTGATCCACTGATCTGATCCACTGATCTGACCACAGGGCAGAGAGCGAGAGATGGAGGAGGAGATGGAGGAGGAGATGGAGGATATTCAGTGGAGAGATGGTTCGGCTGTTTGTTGGTTCCTCCGATAAAAACAACTTAACACTTCATTCAATTCCATTTTAGATCAGAACTGTCTTTAAAACATAATGTGACACAAACTCCACACGCTAATTGACTTAACAGCTGCTTTGGGAGAATCACTTAACTTGCTTAATTAGTATCACTTAATTTAACTGCAGCTTATTTACAAATGAGGCAAATCTAAAGTAAATTAGCATCCGTTTGGATTCTGTCTGACAAAAAATCTCCACCGACCTTAAAGGAAACCAGCTGCTACAACAGACCCAAGTAGCTGCAAACACCGCTTCGCACACGCAAAGATTTCTGGGACGTTTTCAGCCACATTGAAGACAAAAATAACACAACGAGAGAAGAGACTGAACCACAACAGCGACTCGTTGGGCTGCAAAGCAAGAACAACGAGCTGAAGGAAGATCAAAGTCTGAGGAAACCGAAGTGGGCTCAGAGCGGAGCCGTCCTCGCTGTGCGTTTCTACTAATGGGACACGTGAGTGAGGAGAGAACGTCCCCTCCATCATCACGGGAACAGAGAGGAACCGTGAGAGGCTGGAGCCTGGGAGCTTTTGGATCATGAACGAGATGATGTAGAAGAAATAAAGCTCAGCTCCAGACTTTGTGGAGCGAAAGCTCTCTGGCTTCGTTTTTCCAATCATTATGGTTAAAACCCTCACCCTCACATTTACTGGATCCTTCACGCGTTCCTGACATCGCGTTGGCTTCATGTCAGGTCACCACTCGGTGCAACGCGGGCGCTTCCTGTCTCACGTGGGCCTTGTAGGAGCCAAAGAGAATAATTTGCTGCCCGTCTTGCGTATTGGTGAATAAAGTCCCTGCGTGTCCTACATTTCCGCGTGTGCCTGTTTATTGCAGAGCGCAGGAGGACGGTAGCAGCGGCTCCCGTGCATCGGCGTGCGCGCCGCGCGCTGTAGCTGTTGCATGTGAATCGCTGCCAGCGCGCATTTGTTTTTGTTGCATGTGTGTGGGTGCAGGCAGGCGGCAGAGCACCGCTGGGCCTAATTCAGCAGGGCTCAGCATCAAAGAGGCTGAGCGCCCGCTTCGAGGGCTTCAGCCGGCCTCACTCTGACACGGCGGCAGCGAGGACGCGGGGACGGAGGAGGAGGAGATGCAGTGGACGGTGGACGGAGGAGTGGACGCGGGGACGGAGGAGGAGGAGGAGATGCAGGCGTCTGTGGGGCTCACTGGAAGAGCAGCTGAGTGGCGTTCATGTCACATCGCTTTGTGGAAAACGTACATGAGACAAGAAGAGAGGCCGGGACAGGCCAGAGGTGAAGGACGAGTTTGCTTTATGTGATACAGCTAGCAGCCAGTTAGCTTAGCAGCCCAGCAAATGTGGATGAGAGGATGAGATCAGGGCTCTGCTTTAAAAGCCAGTAAAACTGGCTGCACCGCTAAACGCATGTGTCTTTTACCAAAGCTTCGTATTGTGGGCGTGTGATAATGACCTGAAGCCTCCGTGCGTCGGATTCCTGGATGCACACGCACGCACGCACGCACGCACGCACGCACGCACGCACGCACGCACGCACGCACGCACGCACGCACGCACGCACGCACGCACGCACGCACGCACGCACGCACGCACGCACGCACGCACGCACGCACGCACGCACGCACACACACACACACACACACACACACACACACACACACACACACACACACACACACACACACACACACACACACACGTGGCTGCTCCTCCCAGCGTCTTCCAGCGCTGAAGTGGAGGCCTGTGTGACATATGGGCTTCCTTCATTAGTATCAGCCTCAGTGTGCACTCGATGCATGAATCACGCAGCCAGCGCGTCCAGGAAGCATCAGCAGATGCTGCTCAGCTGAGCTCTCGCTCCGTCCTCGCTCTCAACTGTTCATTTGTCACGCTGGTGCTTCTTCTCGTCCGCCTCTTCTACCATTTCTATCATTTCATTTTTGCTGCCACTGTTTTGTTTTGCCGGTGAGTGTCGGTGACATCTGTTTGCACCGAGCAGAGGAGCAGCGTGTGGGGAACACATCCAGCTCTTCCCTGCTTTGACATTTAATATTATGAGGACATATGGAAACACACCCACACCAGCGCGACGGGAAATGTTTAATGGCAGAATGAAACTATTAAAGCGTGGTAATATTTACGGGACGACACATCTGGATGAGAGAAGCACCAACTGTTTCTACTTGGCCTATTAACAAGTTAAACAACTCAAACCTAATTTGTTGAATGAGGCATCTTTGAGTCACTACAACTGGAAAAGCTGGAACCTGCACATGGAGCCAGTCTGGACCCTAGAGAGCCTCATCCTAAGCTTCTCATTTAGCCACTTTCTTCTTTGAGCATGAGCTAAATGGAGTAAAGTGAGATATTTCAGTCCTCCCTGCCTGCCACCCATCGCTCGCTCTCTCTCTCTATCTCTCTCTCTCTCTCCTTATTCCCTCTCATACTTTCTGTTTGCTGGGTAAACAAGGGCTTATCCCAGGATAACACCATTATCTTCTGCCTTTAGCCCACACATTGAAAGCATTGAGCCTTGGCTGCCTGTCCGCTCAGCACTTTATATAATGCAGTGGACTGCTACGTACCGACACACACACACCGACTCAAAATGAAACCCAGCGGCACTGGACTGGTCACAAACAACATAGACACTACGCTGGACTTTTGAAACTGACAGTGAGAAGAAACTTAATCAGATACATGTTCTCTGTATTATTTAAGGGTTTCTTCTGCTGTTGTAACTTCATACAGGGGCCATCTGGAAACACCATATGCAGCATTTACACACCTGTGATAAACACAGCGGTGCAGAAACAAGATCCACATGTTTAATGTTTTGTCCTCGAGGGAAGCTCTAACATTGTTATGAGCCTCTGCAACGGTGAACAAAAATCAGAGTTTAGCAATATTGGGTGATACACGTTACGAGGCTCTAAAGGTGATATTTACTCTCTACTCTCCAATCTCGACAGCCAGCGTCTTCCTTGTAACAGAGACAAAGCCAGACTAAACCCAGGTTTCTGCAGTCGCTGTAAATGCAAGCAATGGTGAAGCAGCAAAAAAAAAAACGGGAGTTGTAGCTGGAGAGAATACGAGTACTGATGTAATATAAATGCGGGAGGGCGACAGGGGAAAGGAAGCAAAAGATGAACAGATGGTAGACAGATAAAGGAGAGAGATCAAGAGCTGAACGTCCCACTGTCTGCACAGTGCCAAGAAAGTTTCAGCACCACGGACAGCGACAGTCAGCAACCAGCCATCATTCATTGAAGAGCAAAAGAAAACGTGGAAACTCGTCACCGTCCTCTGTTCCTGCTTTTCTCTTTCTGCTCATTCATGTACATTTTAAATGTCCAGTCACAACCTCTTCATGCTTTGTGTCGGCGTGTTTGTGTGTTGTAATTAGTACTTGTCGCATTATGTGTGCATGAGGGAGGATGCCTTGCGTGCATGTGTGTGTGTTATATAACAGCGTGCGTATCTCTGTATTTCATCTTTTCTTTTCATTATCTACAGAGAGATGTAACGGCGGCAGGCGTCTAAAGGACCCCTGACCTCCCTCAAAGTCGCCGTGACTCATTCTCCCCCCGTTTCTCTGCCTCAGTCTCTCTAGAGTTGTTCTTCAAGGAACAACAAAGCGAACCCCTGGCCACTGCGTCTTAACTTCTGAGGATTCAGCTCTTCAAAGGAGGTAATTGTATCGCAGTCGCCGCACTCGCTTGCTAATCCACAGACATTTACTGGTGTTTTCTCGTATTTTTATCTTTTGTCTTTCTCCTGTTTGTGTGCAAGCTTGCAACTTTGTGCTTCGTGTTTATTATCTCTGTGTGTGCTTCGTTAAACGTGCAATTACTGTGAGAGCAAGTGGCTGAGTGTGTGTGTGTGTGTGTGTGTGTGTGTGTGTGTGTGTGTGTGTGTGTGTGTGTGTGTGTGTGTGTGTGTGTGTGTGTGTGTTGCATAACCATCTCCAGCTCCCTCGAACAGCTGCAGAAATTGGGAGAGGTAAAGAAACCCTTGTTATGCAACAGGACTCAATCTGGGGCTCATACATTGAACTAATTTGCCTGAATTAATATTTCATGGGGAAAAAAATCTCAACAGTTGCCTCAGATTCAGGGTCAAAGCTGTGAGCATGTAGAGGTCAAATGAGGGTCATTAGTTGACTCATGTCAAACATTTGTCCCCTTCTCCAGCCTGTTTTCTTTTCTATGACCAGTAATATTTTCAGTGAGACTGTTTCTCCTGTAAATCTTTATGTGACTGATCAGTAACACATCTCCACTGCAGTTTTCTAACGACAACAACACGACACAGAAGTTCAACATCAGGCTTATGTTAAAAGGTAAAAACAGGCTTTACAAAATGGACGGAACCAGTGAAAAAGTGGAAGTTGTGTTTCTCAGGCTACAGCACTGAGCTACGTCTTAATAGCTGGAGGTTGTTGTGGCTGTCGACTCAAGTCCGGAAAGTCCAAACGCTAAAAGAAGTTGCTCGATCCGAAACGTGGAAACATGCGAGTGTGTGTGTGAGGTGGAGGCTTTTGGCTCCAATCACCAAGCGTTTGCACTAACTTGTCTGAGACGAGTGAACAAACCTGGTGATCTGTGATCACAGGAAACCTCAGCGAGCTTCACCAAACATGCTTCGGTGATAAAACACCAAAATCCCCTCAAATGTTGAAATATCTTTACAGAAACACACAAATACTGATCACAATATTGGACTTTAGGCCATTTTCAAGGTGGTTCAAAGGCAACAAATCAGATTCTGGATAATGTGGGTTATTTATCAATCTGTCGTCTTCTTTTATAGACAAATATAAATCAAACCATTTCCTATTTGTCCTCGTCCATAAATCCATGTAAGTTGTGGTCAGGGGCTTATTAAAAAAGATACATATTGTCTTTTAAATCTAATTTCCTGCATATTGTTTTTATTGATTTGAGACCAGATGCTGTAAAAGTAGTTTAAGCTTTTATTTGATTAGTGGCACTTCAGCAGGAGCGTCATTAGCGTGTGCAGCTACTACATCAGGGCCCTCGCTCAGGTTCAGAATTCACCAGTGACGCCATGAATGTCAACAGGGAGATGTGCAGAATCAATCCCCGTGTGTCTATTAGTTGTAAACGAGGATTAAAAACAAGACGCGCGCTGTCAATGTCAGCGAGGGCACACACACAGATCCCTTCCAACCACCGGCAGGATGCGTAAAGAAAGAGCACGAGCGCGGCTTTAATTATTCATGTATGCATCCAGACAGGGAGAAAGGGCACGGGGTATGCATATTAGTTTCCCTATGAAATATTACTGAATAGACCTTTGATGCAGCCGAATGAGCGCAATAAAGGATGAAAGAGAGACGGAAAAACAGACGAGAGCTGGAGGAAGAGAGCGCGGCGACTTGGAGGGAGGCACCTGTAGAAGAAGAGGAGACAGGAAGAGACGAGGCGTGTTTGATTGTGCTGCTCAGCCTGGAGACGCGGGAACGGAGGGAGAGGCAGGTTGGATGAGGGGAAAGCGTCCGTGGGAGCAGAGTCTGTAGAAGCAGGCGTGGATGCGAGGAGCCCATTGTTACACAAGAGCCCAGCTCCAGTGTCACTTTATTAGTTTTGGCTAGTGAAGTGGCTAAAATCCCCTGTGATGTAATGTGATGTTGACGCTGATGTGCGGTTTCACCCAGAGTCGAGTGACTTGTTAACAGAATAATCCGTCAGTCCTTCAGAGTGAAAACCACAAACGCGCCAGTGAACATTCCTACAGGCTGAACCCAGTACGGCCGAAGCACAGGCTCAGGGTCTGTTTGGGCCCTTGTACCTAATAAAGTGGCCCCTGGTGCCGAGCGCTCGCTCATCCATGTTCTGCTTAGCACTTTGAGGAACCAGGATGCTTCGGGTCACTGCCGCGGGCCTGGGCCCGGTTCTGCTGCGTCCGGGTTGGCTTTGTGCTCCACCTGCGTGGACTGTAGGTTTAAACACGCGTGTCTGACCTGACACACGGATGGAGCTCCACTCGCTGCTTGACATCAGCTTTAAATGTGGAGCAGCAGCTCGTTCGCCCGCTTTATTAAAAAGAGAGAAAGAGGAACCAGCGTTTACTCTGGATATTAACATGTTTAAACTAGAAACTAGAGCTTTGCACTTGAATGAGCTTCTCCTCATGTGAGCGGGTTTTATCCCACACACACACACACACACACACACACACACACACACACACACACACACACACACACACACACACACACTCCCTTTGTCTCGTCGGATCAGGAGCCGGTGCCTGTGTGTTCCCTAAAGCGTGACTGTGTTGCCGGTGAGCCCACCCACCACATCTAACGCTGATTGATGCTCCACAGATGCACTCTCTCTCAGACAGACTGTGTCCGTGTTCGACCTTCAAACCCCCTCCCCCCCACCGCCACCCCCACCTCCACCCCCGCGTCCCAGGCCCGTCCCTGCTGGTGCTTTCAACTGGGACTGCTCCGACCGATTAAGGTGGAGGACCGGGTCGGCGCTGGGCGGGTTCTGGCCCGTGGCGCTGAGCTAAGTGGCTGCTAGCGCAGATGCAGAACCAGTAACAACGGAGCAGACGAGGAGAGACGAGAGCTCGGTTTCGGTCTGGAGCCGCTCCTGCACTCGTTTGATATTTTCCACATGCTGACGTCTGGTCTGTGGAGAGACGAATGGAGACAAACAACAGGAAGCAGATGGTTCTGAAAGCGAAGCCTCGACAAACGGTCGACGAAGCAGCAGAAACGTCCGCGCCTGCATTCGTCTCGCAAACGTCACATTCAGCCTCTTTTTTTGCCGAGTCGGTGTTTCCTGTATTGTCACTGAGCCTTTCATCGCTTTGGAAAGTTCCGTCGTGCATTAAACCTTCTCTAATTGCTTTGATATGCTTCCAGTTATTATTAACAAGCAACCTGCACTGCTCATCAGTTTCCATCTCTCCCCCACCAGCTGCTCGTCCCCCTTTTTCCTCCCCCAAAGCCTCTGATTTGTGGATTCCGTCTCACTCTGGCAGCTGGATTTTCTGTCAGGACGTAAAGGTCCAGACACCTCAGAATAATTACACGTCCCCGGTCTCCGCGCGCCGTCATCCTCTAGGTGGTGTGAAATGTAGGCCAGCGTGCTAAAAATAAGGCCGACTGCTGAGGCGGCAGGCTCCTGCTTTTATGAATGGCTCCCCCACATTTGATGAGACGCGGAAATCGCTTGACTGCATTGTTTGCAGGGTTCTGTGGGATCCGGTCCCACTGGTCTCAGACTCAGACAGACCTGGTTACAGGTAGAACCCGAATCAGGCGTCCGGGACATTTTACATGTTCATCCAGTTGTTTCTTGGCTAAAATGGGTAAAGATCACAGCAGAGATGTTATCAGCTGATTAGTGTCTTTAGTCTGTGACCACACGTCGAAGCAGCTTCACAGACACAGTTGAACCTGTCCAGGTTCCAACACGCCATTCATTTCCTGCTGCATCATGGGAAACGTGCGCGTGTTCTCGGACCACAGCAGCTTCCTGCATCTTAGCGTTGAACCCCGGCTGTGACCTCTCATCGCCTCAGAATGCATTGGGTTTATTCAGCTGCTCTGCAGCCATTGGACCCATTTTAGCGGCTGATGTTAAAGCTCCATTCGGTTTAAGCTGAACCACAGGAACGCGTCTCCCGTCTCCATCAAATGCAGCAGCTTCTGGTGCTGAAGCTCATGAGCACTGGTTCCTCCACGCTGAGCTCATTGACATGTTCCTCATCCCGCAGACCTTCTCGTGACCTTTGCTTCAGAGGGGAGTTGGACCTTTTTCAGCATTTCGCTCGTGTTCAGTCATAACACGGCTTCTCAGCTCCGACCGCGGCCAAAGATCACGTCCACAATCGGACTTTTCCCACCGGCGCCGAGGAGCTGCCTGTTGTTTTACAGCGAGTGAGGAGGAGGACGGTCGGTGTGGTTCGACTGCACACAACAACCGCTGAGTCAAAACAGTAACTCCTCATCTAATTATCACTAATGTTACTTTTTTTATATTAAATAGCAGACATTCAAGCAGTGAACGGTGAAATGCGCTGCTGCTGAATGGTTTCTCTCCTAGATTCTTCTGAGGTTTGACTCTTTGGACCTCGTCGCTCACCTCTGTCACCCTCTCTCCTCATCTGCCTCAGGCGCCGCTCCCTCACAGCTCTTTTTTACATCCTCTCATGGCCTCCATCTCCATCCTTCGACCCCGTCCAGCGCCTCCTCCTTCCTCTGGCTTCCTGCTCGGTGGCCAACGTTAGCTCCTCTTCAATCCCCCATAATGCACTGTGCACTCGCTTTGGTCTTTCTGAACGTTCATGCTGATCAGTGTCGTCACCAGAGGACGTCTCCCTCGTCTCCGTCCGTCTGATTATTTGCCTTTCTTCCTGCGTTGCATTCTCTTGTTTCCACCTCTGTGTTATCGCTTTGTCACTTCCTGTAGCATCTTCCACCATCTCATCATCCGTCTCTGTGTGACTTATTTATTCTCGTGCTCCTTCAGCTCCCACCCTCTCCTGCCTCATGCATCTGTTTGGAAACGGAGCAGCGATGGAGCGTCGGTGTTTTTCAGAACGACTGACCAGCGTGTGCGTCGTCTCTTCAATGATACCTGTAACCAGAGCTCCGCTTGGCCTCGCTGTCCAGGCCGGTGACTGACTGCAGCGTTCATGACACCAATGACCTGCTCCACACAAAGCAACAGAGTGAGCTGCATCCTGTATCACCTACAGAAGCTTAATTCCTGTTGCCTATGAATTCTGTGCCGCCGTCACATTAATCATTCTAAGAATAATGTGTTTGGACAAGTTGCTGTAACGGCTGCAGGGCAAACGCTGCATCTCCAAACATCGTGTTTCCTCATTTCCTTTTCAGCTTTGTTGGTTGGTTAAATCAATTAAACATAATTAAATAAATGTAATTATGTGAACTCGTAAAAAATGCTGCTGCTCAGCAACGAACACTTAGTTACTGGTCGGTGAAGATTAGCATTTACTGCAGATAATGATAATTAGTAGAGGTGAAAAACAGAAGTAGTTTGATCCAAACATTATTATCTTAAACGGTAAAAGCATCTTTTGATGGTTAAGCTGCTAATGGACTGGTCCTGATGCTGCATCTGAGCCTCTCTGACCATCGCTCAGCTTTTATCTCTGTTTTCAGTCCTGAAAGTTTTTAAAGCTCGCTTCTAATTGCTGTTGTGCTTGTACGTTTCCAGCCTGTCAGCCGGTAAACAGCTTATGACTCCCACTCAGGCTCTCGTCTCATCGTTCTTTTCCCCACTGGTAAACACTGAATCACCAAAGCCACTGAAAGTAGAAACACAACATGCGACTTGATGTAGAAGTTAATCCCAGCTTCAGGAACGCGTCCATGTCTCAGGTCTGGGTTAAAACAAGCTGCAGCGTGTCCGTCACACAGCACGCTCTGTCATAACACACCTGACCCCCCTCAGATCCTCACTGACAGTAAAGGGCCATAAAATAATGGGACGCTGCCGTCAGAGGCACGTCCGGCTCTGCTGCAGGCGATAAATATTCTAAATTAGCTTGGAGAGAAGCTTAAGGCCTACAGCGCTGTATCACACAGTTTCCTGATTCATCCACTCATCGCTTGTTCAGGTGTCACTGCGACAAACAAGCAGAGCCAAAATGGAGCCTGATTCGTCCCAGTCACTTCAACACTAACAATATCATCATAAAACCCCATCGTACAAATACAGTACGTCACTGTTGCTGCAGTGGGTTTGGGTCTGACGCAGCTCGACACATACAGGACATCCTGTATCCAGACACGTTCAGCCACACTGATAACCACCAAGTATCATAGTAGGCTCATCTCTGAGGCCTCCACTCGCAAAAGTGTGTGTTCCAAGTACCCGTGACGCCTGTGTGTGTTTGTGTGGAGGCTGTCGGGACTAATTGGTGAGTGCAGCTCAGAACACGATGTGATGTCTCTCAGTTGACAGTCAGAAAATATCCCCAGCGCTGCACTGGATCAATGCGCACACACACACACACACACACACACACACACACACACACACACACACACACACACACACACACACACACACACACACACACACACACACACACACACACACACACACACACACACACACACACACACACACACGCCTGAAGACTCTCCACTGTCCATTATGCACGCTGGGATAATCTAGGACGAGCCACAACTAAATGATCTCAATCTGAGGAGTCTCAGATTCAAAGCAGAACATCTGAAAAGTGAGCGACAGGATCGAGGCTAAAATCTGAGAACACGTTTAAGCTCCTGCAGAGGAATCCCTGTCTTCATGCTTGTCAAACGGTTGAACAGCGCTGGAATCTCTCTCTCTCTCTATCGCTCAGAATGAGGTGTCCGAGTCCGACAGTCCCGATTCCAGCGCACTGAGTGAAACTTGTCCCCAGTGGCTTCGTTCTGCTGATGTTTACGAGTGGTAGATTCCGACTGTCTGCTGCTCGGCTCCGGCTCTGCTGTTTGTGCTTCTCTCTCCTCACTTTCATCTCGCTGCCTCCAGGTTTTGTCCCTGCTACGCCCCAAACTTCCAACTAAACTGCGACTCAACTCTCGAACTCCTCCAAACACCAAAAGGCACTTTGTGTCTATTTACTGTAGCTCTGTGATCATTTCTGGGCGACTTTAGAGTTTAGCCAGAAAATGACGGATCAGACGGCTGCGTCTGCAGACGCTCAGAAACAAGAGGGGAGATAAAAGGGTGGGGGACAAAGATGACAGAAAAAAACTGAAAAAGATAGTGATAAAGACAGAGCTCGAGGGAAGCAGGGCTGTGAGCAGAAAGAGGGCAGAGGATGAAAGACGACTGGCAGCTCATCAAAGGGAGCTGAAAGGAAAAGGCAGAAATGGGGAAAGGAGAGAAGAGTTAACGATGCACTTTGGCATCATCAGCCTGATTTTCCCTGGATTCACCAAAACCTGACAGTCAGTGGGAATAACTCAGTTCTGTATCGGCTCTGTTGGGACTTTTCACTCACTTCTTCTGATCAGTAATAAACAGAAAATCCAAACACCAGTTCAGATGCATTTTTATCCAAACAGACACAATGATGAAAACTTTTCATGTGAAGTAGAAACTGATCCAATATTTAAATATCTTTAAAAGTGTCTGGGCTGTTTTTGGCTCTTAGGACTAGTTTGGCCTCAGGGTGGAAGAAAAGAAGCATGGAAAAGCAGATTCAAGTTTCTCTCGTCCAAGTGGGATGATGAGGGATAGATTCCAGGCTCATATGAAGGTCAACAGAAGAAACCAGAGACAAAGAGGAAAGAACGCAGGAGTCAAACAGAGAGAATCAAATCAATTTATCAGAGGATTGTGAGATCAGCAGTGGGAGGCTGCTGCTGCTGCTGCTGCTTTCCACTTGTGCTAGTGAGGTAAACAACTTCTAGATATTTCATATTTTGAAATACTTAAATAAATAGCGCAGAAGGTTGGGACCAGGGTTGGAGTCTGGGGGTCATCGCGGCGTACCGTCGGGAGAACTGGAGGCTCCAAATGCACCGATACATCACAAACAAAGACACGCATCCCCGTCTAACGCCATCTGACTCCATTCTACGCCATCGGACTCTATTTGACTCCAGTTGACGCCATCTAACTCTGTGTAACTCTACTTGACTCCATCTGACTCTATTTGACTCCATCTAACTTCATTTGACTCAATTTGACTCAATTTGCCCCCTACTTAACACAATCTAAATCCATTTGACTTAGTCTGACTCCATTTAACTCCATTTAACTCCATCCTCCTCCATCCTCCTCCATCTTCCTCCATCTTCCTCCGTCCTGCAGGCTCCCACTACACCAATTCCCTGTCGCACTGATCCTATCTCACTCCTCCACGCTCTCCTCCTTCCCTCCGTTCAGCTGCTTTTCTTTCTGTCAACTTGATTTCTACCAACATCCAAATTATGCCTCACAAATGCAAATCCTCTCCCACCTCAGAAGAGACCTCCAGCGGAGAGGAGTCCGCCCAGCTCAGATAAAGGCAACGACGTGTTGTCTTTGTGTAGCAGAGGGGCGTTCTCGTTGTTTGAAGGTTACCAGTGAGGGCTGCTAAATAAGGGATTACACACAAGCGCATGCATTAATGAGACAGTCCACAGAGTCACGGCGTGCCGTGGGGCTGGATATCGACAGACGGCTCCTGAAGGTCACGTGTCTCCAGCTTCTCCTCTCTATTGTTCTACGCTGGCGTTCTGCTGAACCTGCTGTTTTCGCCGGCGCTGTCCGTGGTGCTGAAATCGTCTGACAAACCAGTGAGGGGGGTTTCGGTGCTACAGTTGGAGGTAACATGGCTGCCATCAGCTGTAAGTGATGTGGTGGGGCACACTCCCAGCTCTCCATCTTCCCTTACCCTCCCTCCTGCTCTTCTTCCCCACCATCTGTTCTTCTCTCAGGCCTCCTCCCTGCCATCATTTCTCTTCTCCCGATACCCTCTCCACGTTTGATTTCTTCTGTTTAATCACTTCCATGCAGTTAGTTCACAGTTTTTCTTAGACTCAGACATTAAGGACAGAGATTGTATCTGCGTTTCCTCCTTTCCAGTTTGTTATATGCAGACAGGATCTTTCGCTTTTCCAACTCTTTGCACAGAGTGTGTGTGAACATGTGTGTGCAGCCGGGTGACGGTCCTCGGGGCAGCTCTCCACACCAGAACAGAGCAGCAGCTGACCAGCTGTCCCCCTCGCAGCTAACAGCATGTTGCCTCTTCTAGCTGCTCTGTCTATTCCCATCTTCTCCGTTCTCCTCCCTCTTTCTCTCCATCTTCTATTCTTTTTGTAACTCGGGGCTCAATCAATCGTTGAGAAGAACACGTGTTCACCTCCGAACCCTTTTCTCTTCTCTTCTGTATCTTCCTTCTTCCCAGCTTATTTTTACAGTCCCTCCCACTGCTCATTGCCGTGATCACCCTGCTTTCATCTCTGTCCTCCCCCTCCCTTCCTCTCCGTTTTCCCATTCTCCATCTCAGTAATGTCACTGTTCAGGTACGTCTCTTTTAACCTCATCTAATTTCAATCTCCTCCCTCGTGTCTCTTTCCCTTTCCCATTACCTTGTTCTTTGACTTTGTTCAATAACTTGTGTCTGTCAATCCCTCCTCCTCTCTCCAGGGCCTTTTCTCTCCACAATATCTGCCATTCTTTGTAACCACACAAAAATCTTCCCATTCCCCTGATTCAGTCATCGTAATGTTGCATGACCTCAATTGTTTCCCTCTATCTATTTGGCTCATTTTCTCTCCAGCTTTTCACCGTTACATCTTTACATCCTGTCACTTTTATCCCTTAGATCATCTCTTACACGGCATTAAAATATATCCTTTAAAAGGAAAAAGGAGAGTAGGATGATTTTCTTGCTGTCTTCATTACTCGAAGGGCGCAGAACTTGTTCCGTGTGCGTTCATCCTAATCATCTGCACTCATGCCTGCGCTGTATTCGCTGCGGCCGAGTCTAAGCCCTGGATCAATGCACATACTAATGTTTTAAAATACAGAGAGTCATTTCAATATTGCAATAACCAAGATGCCGTGAACACAATGAAGCGATGGCACATGATTGATACTGAGAAACATATTATAGGCGGTACTTTATATTTCTAGATGAGTATTTTTGAGTTGTGTTATTTAGACATGACATTTAAATCTTTCCATTAGTGGCGTTGTTACCGTTAGCATTAAGCAGCTATTGTGCTCTTAAATGTGACTGTGGATTCCAGCAGAATAATGAGCAAAGTGATCAAACACATGTTTTTGTTTCCTTCTATTTCCCTTCATACCCGTCTTCTTTCCAGCCCCATTTTATTTCCCTAAGCTCATCTTCCTCTCCTCCACTCTCCGTCTTTTTGTCTAAGTGGCCTGGAGGATTAAATGTGTTTAATTAAGAGGTGATTATGTGTCGACGGCTGACACAGCGGGATCAGGATGTCTTCATCCCGTCTCCCCCACTGCTTCACCCTTTGTTTGTCCCTCTCTTCACACTTCACCCCTTCTTTAGTCTTTTCCTTGAAGGTTTTATTATTTATGATGATCTACATGTTTGTTTCTGAATTCATTCTTACTTTACTAAATAATTACCAATAAAAATCATCAGGGCTGAAAATGCTGGGGTATAAATTCTATGCACTCTGTCCATTTAGATAATAATGTAAGAAGAGGCTGGAGAAACACAAAGCAGAGGAACGTTAACAGCGGAGGAAGAAACTGAAGGAGTGAGGGAGCGAAGGAGCAGAACGAAGGAGCAGAAAGCAGATCGTTAATAAGCTCAGTACAGGGTGAAAAAGAGGCCAAAAGCTTGTTTATTTCAATGGTGGGAAGATGAAAGTCAACGCAGAACCCTCAGCGAGTTCCTTTGTCTGGTTGTGTGGAGAAAAACTTCATGTGTGCAGAGGAACAAAAAACAAAACTACAATCATTTATACATGAACCATACGACTCAGCTGCTCATTGTTAGAATCAAAGTGTGTGTGTGGACTGTGTTAATTAGCAGCTTGTGTCTTTAAGGAATTCAAACAAACTGAAGGGAAACAAACTCATGTTTGTTTCTAATGTTGACAAGGACAAAACTGGACCTTTGTCCTTTAAAACGTGCCAGGACATCTGGAGATGTGTCAACTTATTGGAGCCTCAACCCAGAAAAGAAGCCCAGTGTGTGTGTGTGTGTATGTGTGTGTGTGTGTGTGTGTGTGTGTGTGTGTGTGTGTGTGTGTGTGTGTGTGTGTGTGTGTGTGTGTGTGTGTGTGTGGGAGACAGATGGGTCACACAGCGTTGCCTCTGTGGGTTTGGAGCTGGAACACAGCTAATTACATCTTAATTAAATACGACCTGTCTGTCCCTGCGCCTCCGCACCCATGTGTGCTTCTGTGTGTGTTTGGGTTCAAGGCACAGAGACGGAACCAGAGCGTGACCGGCGGGACGCGTGTGTGAAGCACCGGTCCTGCTCCACCCAGATGAACGTGTAGGTGCATCTATGGCACCAAACATTCGTCCAAGACGAGCAGACGGGAGTAGAGTTACAGTGAAAGCAGCCTCAGTGACCTGCAGCCCTGACGGCGCCGACCCGTTCATTCACAGTGGGTTCACAGAGTAAAGTAAAGGTCCACGGGTCTGTGAGAGAGTTCAATTAGAATAAAGCCCAACACGGCAACGAGGTCCGACCCACAGCCTCCGCACATCCAGGCAACCTGTTCAAGAGGTACTGACCGTTGTTGACGCGCAGGGTCCTGGCCGAGATGCCGTTGGTCCCGATGGGGTGATGGACCCCGGTTCCGTCCACCACTCCCCCCTCCCCCGGCTGCTTCAGAAGCTCAGTCAGAGTCCTGGAGAGAGACACGCGTGCAGTTATTAGTTATTAGCTCAACCTGCAAAGGCACACAGCAAAAATAGGCAGAGACGAGGCAGAGATGCGACGGAACCAGAACTTCAGGGTGAGAAAGGTTTGAACGGCCGATCCAGCAAACTGAACGCTCATGTAGACAGAAGCAGGTCCATTATTTAAAACAGCCCAACAGCTTCACCTCAGGGGGAAACAGGTCTGAGACCAGCTGGTCACTACAAACTACGAGCCAGCGCTCGGCCTCAGACGCGTCAGCAGGTCCAGTAGTAGAACGGACCCGGTCCCAGCGTCGGTGCCGGTCTGTTCACGTGAAGCCTCCCCTCGTTCCACTGTTTCTGCTTTTAATGGGTTCTTCAGCTTCCCGGCATTCGCACACATTAACACAACAGCGAACTGCTGTTGTGCGTCTACGACACAACTTTCTGTGCGTAGGAATCAGCAAACAAAGCTTCCGATCGCTCTCAAACCGGACCCTCGAGGAGCAAAATGTATCCAACGACCCAGAGACTCGCTCCAGAACCGAAACACATAAATCCCCATTCAAAAGTGTCCTCACCGTAAAAACAAACTCTACCAGGGAGCAAAAATAGAACGGGATCAGATTTCATTTACACGACTCGTTATCACCCGTTTGCCTCATGGGGCGTTACAGTCTGCACAGCATTCGTGTCCTGCAGAACCGCGCTGGTGCCGTAAAAGCAGCGTTGGTGCGTTTGTCCCACAGATACGACGGATCGGTCCACGCTCAGATCCCTGGAGTGGATCCACCGTAGAACCGGGCCACGCTCCGCCGGCGCCGGGTTCATAGACACCGGCATCTCAGCCCAAACCCGTCCAAGGAGGAGCAGCGGCTCCAGCCCGAGGCTTCGGACCGGAACCGGTACGCCTACGGTACGCTCCAGATTACTGCTGATGCTGCGCTGATCCACCTGTCAATCACACGCTGCCTTTTCCCTGACTCAGACTTCAGGTGAGAAACTTCTTACTTCCTCTCAGACAAAGCGGTGCTGACTCAGGTCTCAGCCGCTTCACGAACTGCCCCAGCGACGAGCGTGATTGGTTGAAGATGAAGATGAGGATCCTGAACTGGACCGGCTCCTCCCTGTAGGCGTGTGTGATGAGACCAGAACCAGGACACTGGCTCTCTCTAAACGAGGCCCGGGTCCACTCCGCCTCCTCTCGCTGAGGCCTGTGAGCTTTAATTGCAGCGGCGCTGGACCGGGGCCCGGCTGCTCCCCGAGGTTCTGCTGGAAAAAGCCGCGGTTCAGCAGAACACATCAAATTAAAGCCCCGCTCAGATGACAGGTCGTCTGAGACGTCAGGACCAAGTTTGTTCCTACAGCTTAATGACACTCTAATGATTTCCACAGGGAGCGGAGCCCTGACAGCTTCTACCGGACTCGTCCTCATCGACCACCGTGCGCAGACATTACCACACGTGCGTCTCATTTGCCCTTTGCATTTCCTGCTTGCTCGCCCGTCCCATTCGTCTCCCTCTCCTCATTAATATCTGTCCACTTCAATGCCGTTACTCCATTCGTCTTTGGAGCCCCTCATGCTCCATGGTAATAAAACCAGCCGGAGCAGCGTCTCCGTCACTCTGGTCTCCTCCTCCTCCCACCTCCCGAGCCTCCAGCCTCCACAGCCTCCACCCACAGCCTCCAGCCTCCACAGCCTCCATCCACAGCCTCCAGCCTCCACAGCCTCCACCCACAGCCTCCAGCCTCCACAGCCTCCATCCACAGCCTCCAGCCTCCACAGCCTCCATCCACATCTTCCACCCACAGCCTCCATCCACCTCCACCAACAGCCTCCACCCACAGCCTCCATCCACAGCCTCCCTCCACCCACAGCCTCCAACCACAGCCTCCATCCACAGCCTCCATCCACCTCCACCCACAGCCTCCAACCACAGCCTCCATATATAGCCTTAATCCACCTCCATCCACAGCCTCCACCCCCCTCCATCCACTACCTCCAATCACCTCCATCCACAGCCTCCAGCCTCCATCCACATCCTCCATCCATAGCCTCCAGCATCGACAACCTCCATCTACCTCCACCCACAGCCTCCAACCACCTCCATCCACAGCCTCCACCCACAGCCTCCATCCACCTCCACCAACAGCCTCCACCAACAGCCTCCATCCACCTCCACGCACAGCCTCCATATATAGCCTTTATCCACCTCCATCCACAGCCTCCACCCACCTCCATCCACTACCTCCAATCACCTCCATCCACAGCCTCCAGCATCCACAGTCTCCATCCACCTCCATCCACAGCCTCCAACCACCTCCATTCACAGCCTCCAGCATCCACAGCCTCCAACCACCTCCATCCACAGCCTCCAGCATCCACAGCCTCCATCCACAGCCTCCATCCACAGCCTCCAGCATCCACAGCCTCCAACCACCTCCATCCATAGCCTCCAGCCTCCATCCACCTCCCAATGTCCAGTGTTATCCCTTCAGTGTAATCTATAGTCCGGCTGGATGTGATGAGCTGCAGCTCTTAAACTACATTTGTTTGGCTTCAGAGCCTGTTTTCCAGCTCTGCCTGCGTCCTGGCAAAGGTTTTTATGGAAGCGTGAGGTGCAGCAGCTGTTTAGATGGGCTTGGTCCAAGCAGGAGCTCAGCCCTGAAACCTGTGCTCCGCTGACCAGCCCAGTACCAGCCCAGTACCAGACCAGTACCAGCCCAGTACCAGCCCAGTACAAGCCCAGTTCAAGCCTGAGGAAACCTCATCACAACATTTAAACAAGAGTTATTGGTTCTATATTTGAGGATGAAATGATGAATGAATGCTTTTCCCTCCAATCTCTTTTAAACAGCAGTGATTCCACCGTGGATGAGGTTCTGTGGGAAACATCTCCGGGCTCCAAGCAGCACACGCTCAGCTCTGTGCTGCTCTGTTCTGACGGAGACGGAGCAGGGAAACACCAAACACTACGAGCCTCTCACGGTCCACGTCCAAAAAAGTGGATTTGACAGAAGAAACATCACGAAGCCAGAAGCCATGAAGCTGCGGAGACAAAGATAAAGTCCTTCAAAGCCCAGCGACGGAGCACCAACGCGTTCCTCCAGTGAAACAGCTTAATGCGTTTGATAATTGCTTCAAATAGACTCAGCCATCGACCGTCGTGGAATCTTTTCAGTGGGTGCAATTAGTGATCATTCAGACATTTAATGGCATTCACGCAGCGTGAACCTTCTCAGGGGTAAAACATGTGCTACTTAATTATACTGTGACATTTCAACAATGTCTTTATTATGTTCTTATTTTAAAACGACGATAGAAGGACGCAGAAAGCGCTTAATACGACTTTATATATATATATATATATATATATATATATATATTAATATATTTATTTTCTGAGTGTAATTGATTGGAGGAAGGAAGCGTTGATGCTCATTTCACATCTTATGTTATTTTAGCAGACAGATTAGTGCTTTAGTCCCAGGAAACATCATTTGTCCCTAATTGTTTTTACAGTAAAGAAAATAATCTGATTTAGGGACATTTTCTGATTCCAAATGCAACCAAATACTGTAGGTGAAATCTGAGAATATCGCACACGTCGGGTTCCTGCAGCGGCTCGGTTCTGGACGGACGACAAGATGTCCACTATGGTTTTCAACTGCCAACTGGATTCGTGCTAAAAATAAAGCGAGACCGCCCCTCGGCCGCGGAGCGTTGACCCTCACGGGCCCACGAACGCACACACATGCACACGTTCACGTCCTCTCCCCTGGGTCCGCGGCGCGGCCGTTTGGGCCTGAATCACTACTCAGTGTCACAGCGGGTTAGTTTCTGTTACCATGACCCCCCATCCAGGGTCCGTGGGCCAGCGTGGCGCCGAGCACGGAATCCAGACCCGCTGTTTCCAATCACTGATGCTGTACCATAATGTGATGTTCATCACCTACAGCTCCACTGTCACACACACACACACAGATCCGCTGGCGCAGAGGAAGTCGGTGTTAAAACGAGCCAGTCTCTGACCCGTTTTCATTGTTTTTCCATGAAAGGTTTGGGGAATGAATGAGAGAGGAGCCATCGAGTTCACGCGTGTTTTCCACTGACTCGTTGACCGTCACATACGGGGTTTGGCGTTAACATTACATGGTCCTGGTCTCCTGCTGCTGTGACGGGACAGGACCGCATGGATTCCCTCATCTCACCGCGCCGTCAGACGCATGCGGATGATG
>NC_040888.2:2010655-2018155 GCF_900634795.4 Betta splendens | reverse complement strand
GCTGCTCTCCCGTTCCTCAATCGTTTTCTGATCTATTCGACCCAGTCCAGTAAATTCTGGGATGCAGCAGGACGGCACCAGCGCCCGCGTGCTGATGAAGTGGTGGATCAGCATCGAGCGTCGTCGCGTGAGCGTCAATCAGCCTGTTGATGCACAGAGCTTCTTCTGGTCTAATAACAGGAGTCGCTCCACGCGTTAGCGGCCGGCGTAGCAGCAGCGCCGTTGGCTCACGTGGAACCAGGTTCTGGAGGCCGACGTCTTCTCCAGCTTCAACCAATCACAGCCAGCTCTGTCCTGGTGCTCCCGGTTCTGACGCTGGTCCTCCTCTCACTGATGGAAGCGGTGGTTCAGTCCAGTGCAGCAGCAGCAGAGCGAGGGTTCAGCTGCTTCATCCGTCCTGCTGTTCTCAGGCCGTTCCCACGTTCTCCGTGGGCCTCCTGCTGGTTCCCTCTCGGCTCCGTCGGGTTCTTTTCACATGAACGGCGCTCCTGTATTTGTCACTCTCACTTTCTGCTCATCCATCCAGCCTCATGTCCCATTTGTCTTTTTTCGTCCGCTGCCTCTCATCCTCTCTGTTACGTGTGCTGTTTAGCTGTGCTTAGCTTCACCTGTCAGCTTGGATCAGGGCTGTGGAGCAGCAACATGACAAGCTGCCCTCTGATTCACACACGCACGCGCGTGCACGCACGTACACATGCACGTACACACGCACGCACTCACACACGCACACGCACGCGCGTGCACGCACGTACACATGCATGTACACATGCACGCACGGACACACACATGCACACGCACGAATGCACTCACACATGTACGCACTGACACACGCATGCACGCGCGCACGCACTCACGTATGCGTGGACACACAAATGCACACGCATGCATGCACGCACGCACACACTTGTAGCATCTTAGAAACCTCCCTCCTCTTCCTTTTTTTATTTCTCACTACAGTAGCTTATTTCTAACTTCACATCTGCACAAACAGCTGGTCTGCTGCTTATCTGATGAGGACAAACACACACACACGCACACACACATCATCATGACACAACTATTTATTAATTATGAAATCTAAGCTTTTAAACACCCATCCTCTCCTGAGTCGCCTTCGTTATGGTCGTCTTTGCCTTTCTACCAGTTTGGTCTTTGGGGAAACTGGGCTAAATTGTTGACAGTCTTTTCATTTAAATGACCATACAGGCTTAAATAACACGCAGGGAGGCACAGCACAGATTGGACGACACCGAGTCGTTCCTACTGCTTCCAGAGAACGCAGAGGCCATAAATCCAGTTAATGGCTGCAGATATTAGCAGGAGCTAAGCTGGTGGAATCCTCATCGCTCAGTGATGGATGGGAGAGAAAGACAAACAGCGTCAACGTAAGCAGCGGAAAGTGGTTTATTATATGCTGAGTGAGTGGATATGCATGTTTAAATTAATGGGTATTCACATACTAATTATGACACAAGATGCAGACATAAATAAACACAAGCACTGGGATGAGGAGGAGAGATCTGATCTGTTTGTGCTGAGCCTTAATGGCGACTGCTCGTCCTGCTACAGGAAACGCGTTGAAGGACGTCGATGGGAACAGAAACGTCCCTGAAAACTTTGAAGGCATTTAGAATCATAACAATGCTTCCTTTTATTCATTTAGCTAAAGACGAGCCAAATTAAAATGTTTCTATTTTGTTATTATATACACAACTTAAACTACTTTATTTGAGCACTTTGTGAATGAACCATGTTCATGGGTTAAAGTTTGCTGAGACAGACGATGACTGGGTGATGAGTCACATGCACGTATGAATTTCTTGTTGTTTTGGTACAAACGTTAGCTTGTCAGGGTTCAAGGACACTATGACCTTGAAGTTCTTCTAATCCAATCTTACAAGACTGGATCGAAGGTCCGTTTCAAACTACAAGTCTCACAAAGGTCAGAGCTGACTCACTGTGGCCCCATCGCTGCATTTCACACCTGCAGAGAGTTTCATCCACTACAAATGTCTGGACTAAAGCTTATGTGTGAATTTTAGTCCCATTCTAATCCTGTTTGTGTACTTTCTCTGTCATAACAGAAATATTAAAGTCTCTCAGCGCCTGAAGCTGCCGCGTTGCCTTTTAAGAACAGCGACCATCTGCTTTGCGGTTTTCTTACGCACTTTGAGTGCAGCTTAAACAGCCATTCTCCTCTTTCTTAAGATTTATCACACTAATTTGTTCCAAAGTGGGACGGAAACGTGGTGGAATCCAAATGTCTCGCTGCATTTCCCACTGATAAGCACAAAGAATGGAAAGAGAGGGGAAAAAAATCGACTGATGAATGGATAAACAAACGAAGGAAGGTTGAGGTTATAAATAACGAGAGAGAAAAGGAAGGTTATGAAACAAGAAATGAGGAAAACGTTACTCTGAAAGCCAGAAAACACAAACTGTGAAATAAACAATTTCAGCATTAATACATCATTCGTCATCACCACCGTGTTTGTGTCAGGGCAGAAACAAAACAATGGTGCGATTCCACAGAGCTCAGACTCAATGCTCTGCTGAAAAAGTCTGTTTAAACACAAAAAACAAGCCTGTGGCGTCACAGTAAAGTCACGATGGACAGTCAGTCAAACCAGAACTCAGAGACAAATGACCTCATTGCCTTAAAGCCGGAGGTCTAGTTTCTGATGTAATCAACTTAAAACCACACAAATAAGAGAAGGAGCAAAGCAGCCAGTTCAGCTTCAGTCCTGATGTAAAGACTGAGCGAAGCAGCCATGTCGCGCTCGCTTCCCCCGTTTCTGTTTTCCCCAAATCGCTGGCTCCTCTCGTCTTGTCTTATGTAACCGTGTTTCTTGTGCTCCACTTTCCTAAGCAGCCTTTAACGGTTTAACGGTGCAGCTGAGCGTCGGGAGGCGCGGCCGCCTTTAACCGCGCAGCCACTAGTGGAAACCAGTGATTTTGTGCTGCTATTGAGCAAAAAGCCGGAGCGGGCGGCTTCGTTTCCTGGAGCAATAGCTGAACTGCACTGAGCTCCATTCACATCAGCCGTGATTAAACATTAAGAGCTTTTCAGTAGCAATTATATTGTCCCCAAGAAGATATTCGTCAGTGTAGTTACCGCGGTTAGAGCCGCCATAATCACAGCAGAGGAACCCGTGGGCTGTTACTGGTAAGACACACTGGTGCTTTATGTTTTACTGGCGGCGAATGAACCAATGAGAAGCTGCCAACGTGAAGCACACGTGGAGCCGTTAGCATCGGTGGCTAACTATCAGCGGTGATGTAGCCTGAGAAACGAGGACACCGGCGTTCTTCAGCCCAGTAGCGTGTGTGGGTTTTGTTCAACGTAGTGTAAACTGTTTCATTTTAACTGGTTTAGGCCAACACCACATGATCAAAGCTACACAACCCTCTCCAAACCACTATTTGAACTAAAGCCAGAATTTAGCTAATGGCATCAACAAACATCAGCGAACAACAAAATAGCCTTGAAACCTGAAATCAGCAGGAGAGGCAGAAGTTCTAGAGGATTACAGCTACTTATCATCACCAAACACTCAGAAACGCACTTTAAAGCACTCAGAGGAACTCACGGTTGCTGCTGATGAAATGATCTGCCTTCAACTGTAAACACCCAAAAAGCAGAGGAGGAACCATGGGAATGGAGCTGAACTCATGGAGGCCAACTCTCCACTTCCTGTTCAACGGCTGGGGCACTATGGGAAGTGTAGTCTCAAACAAGGAAGCAGGAAGCAAGGAGATGAAAGTTTGCCATTGTGTTTTGAAGGTTTTTTCAAGGGAACTGAAATGAATTGCAAACTAAGGGAGAACGCGCTGATCTTCCCTTTTGGCAAAACGTGAGCTGTGGGTGCTGAACGTGCTGTCGGGCTCCCGGACTCAGACCGGGCTCGGACCGGGCTCGGAGGCAGTTGTGGCGTCGCTCAGTGAAATCACATCAGCAGTAATGAGGGTTTGTGGACACGGGGAAAGACGGGCCGGGAAACAAAAGGCAGCAGAGACTGAAGGCGACAGGCTGAAAGGGAGCGCCGCGTTTTAACCACCATCAATGTCGTGTAGAGATGAGAAATCTCAGTTTCACTGTCATTTTCCATCCACTCTGTGATTTCACAGCCGCCCGTGGGGACTATTGTATTGTTTTCCGTGCGTCTCAAGGGCAGGACTTCCAGATCTCCCCCGTCTCTCATCCGTCTCTCACCTAAACGTGCCTCTGCCTGTCGCCTCCTCCCTCCGTCTTTGTGCCTGATCTGTGGTTATTGGATATTTCCTTTATTTACCCTCGGCCTGTGTCACTGTTGCGTCAGGCTGACATTGAAACGTTGATACGGCGTCGGTAAAATTAGAACGCACGTATCGTATCGACTGTGTCCCTGCTGCCAAACCTGAGCGTGTGCAGCACAACTCTGGCCAGCGACGCTGACGACTCGCGTCTGCAGCGCCCGTCGCCAACGCAGCGACGGAAGCAGTGGAATCAACACAACCTGTGCGTGAGCTGCTTCTGCGTTCACCGCGTTCCCGACAACCTGCAGCTTTCACCTCCAGCACGTTCTCCTCACATTTGGTGTCATCACGCAATCGCAGCGATGGCTACACAACAAAAGTGTGTGAGTGGAGTCACGGACTGAGCGCTGCATCACAACGAGCAGCTGTGAAAAGGACGGAGGAACGAGTCCGTCACACGCGATGCTCGGTGGACGGACGCAGGAGGAGCAGGTGAACGGGCTCCAACGCTCGCTGCCGCGGCTGCGGCTGCGGCTGCGGCTGCGGCTGCGGCTGCGACTGCGACTGCGGCTGCGGCTGCGGCTGCGGCTGCGGCTCCATATGCTGTGACTGCAGAGCTGGATCCTGATTGATTTCCATTAGAGCTCAGACACTGTGTTATTAATCCCGAGCGGCGCGGCTGAAGTCTGCGGCTGCATCCCGATTACCTCGTGCTTCGCTGGAGTTTGGATTCCTGCTGCACAAATGAATCACAGAACAAAGAGCAAACACGGGAGCTACAGGTTCAGCTCCAGTAAAGTGTCTGTGGCTTCGACAGCGTGGGCTCGTGTTTGTCTTCAGAGTGAAAAAACCCAAACTCTCCAAACAAATGAACGCTGCTCATGAATAAAGCAGGAATGAGCGCGTGCAGCATGTTTGTGAGCAGACGAGGGCGGCTTTGACTAAATCACACACTTGTCCTCTTCCTCGCTGCTGCTCCAACAACAGGAAACTCCTGTTCCTAAAACGTACGGCAGATCTGCATCGCTGCGGCGCCGCCTGCGTTTCCCGTGTGAGCGAGCAGCGCGTTGATGATGGAGCGGCGGCATCGACTGCTGGGCTCAGGAGCCGCGGTGCCATCAATCACAGGAGCCCCGACGAGCTCACAGCGCTGTAAAGAGGCAGGATGCTGGTCTCAGGTCAGCCCCTCGCATTTCTGAAGGTTCTGCAGCCAATACATTACAACCGTCCTTAGTAGCAAACACTGTTCAGACTGTACAGGTGTACCTAATAAAGTGGCCACACATTTAATGAAGTAGAGACGTCCAAAGAGCCGGACACAGTTTGAATTATTAATGCTTTCCTCATCTAAGAGACGCAACAGATTCGCTAGCATCACATTAGCTGAGGTGATTAACGGCGGGAGCAGAAAATGGCCCCGCTCGCTGCGCTCGCCGCTTCCTGCGCTGCTCGTCAGCGCGCGCGTGCCGACAGGAAGATGAATCACCGACGTTTCAGCCCCAAAGGTGAGAAACTGCCGGGGACGTCGGCCTCAGCCTGTCGCGGCGCGTTTGCGTGCATCGCTGGGCGTGCGGCGATGGAGCGCACGTGCACACGCGTGCACGTGCACGCGAGGAGCGTTCAAACCAGGGGAGACGGTCACAACAGGCCGACGGCTCCTGACGCCTGCGTTCATGTGAGCTGTTAAAAGCTGGGACAGTCGGAGCAGAGGGACGGAGCATCAGCAGAGGACGGAGCCCAGCGGGGAGCGAGACGGCGAATACCAGACGCAAACACAACATGAACGGGGATAATGTGGAGGGATGAAAGCGCCGAGCAAAGCAAAGAAGTGAATTCCTCCCTGAGCTCCCGCTCGCCGGCGCTCGTCTCCCTCCTGTTTCATCTCCGCGCCGGTTCGAGCAGCGCGAGCGAGCAGGTAATTATTTCTGGGACTACAGAGAAACGGGTGGATGGAGGATGGGGACAGAACATGGGGGGGGGGGGGGGGGGGGGTCTAATGCAAAGTCTAAGCTTCCTGTAGAAGCTGCACCAAACACTAGGATGTAACAGATGAGGAGGAGGAGGAGGAGGAAGAGGCTGGGACTCGCAGCCAGTCTGACAGGAACCCAGCGAGGCCTGTGGATCCTCTGTTACATGGACTCGCTGCGACGCTGAGCTGAGCAGCAGAGTGAAGTCCTGCTGCCGTTCATTAGCAGTGATGTCGAGTCCTGCACGCGCAGCGACAGCAGCAGGTAATAAAGACGCTGGTCATATGGACGCTATGGAGATCAGCCGTCGCATGAAAAGACAGCTGTGACGGAGGCTCCAGCGTCACGGCTCCTGGGAGGCACTGACACAGGTTGTAGAAGTTAGATAAAAAAGAAAGAAGTTAGATGAGGTGAAATAATGTGTGAACGTTGAAGTAAAACCTCTCCATGTAATAAATGACTGACTGAAAAAGTGTTTCATTTTCAGCACCTAAACTAGAAAAGAAAAGAATACATGTAAAAATGTGGGAAGAGGAGAAACGGAGCAAGCGCCTGATATTCTGTCAGTCCACGGTGGAGGAACAGGACCGGGACCAAGACCACGACCGGGACCAGGACCAGGACCAGGACCAGGACCAGGACCAGGACCAGGACCAGGACCAGGACTGGGACCAAGACCAGGATCAGAGCCAAGACCAAGACCAGAACGATAATCAGGACCAGGACCAGGACCAGGACCAGGACCAGGACCAGGACCAGGACCAGGACCAGGACCAGGACCAGGACCGGGCCAGAGCAGCCTGTTCCAGGTCCACAGACACGTGACGCGACACAGTGTCTTTGTTAGACTTTAGCAGCGGCGCCGCCTACGAGCCTCCTACAGCGGCTCCAAATTACAAAGTCACAAGTGGCACAGATCTTTGTTAGCAGCCCACAGCCCTGCTCAAAATAAACCCGCCCGGATGCAGGAGTCACAGCACGCGGATCTGCTGTTTGCCTCGTTTCCAGCACGGAGACAAACGCAGAACAAGTGACGCTTTGACGTAAGCGTCCTGTAAATATCTACAGCATGAAAGTCTGATAGAAGAGGAAGGTGATGAGATGGTGACGTTTGGACACGTTACTGGGATGAATGGGAGATATTCTTCAGTCTAACACTGAACACAAAGCTAAATCTGCAGCAGATGAGCTGAGAAACGGACACGGAGCCGCAACAGTTGAGGGGGGAAACTTCGGCGCTCTGCAGCAATCTGTCTTCCTGAGCTCTGCTGCAATGAGGTGTGGTGTGGAGTCACAA
>NC_040888.2:2000655-2005655 GCF_900634795.4 Betta splendens | reverse complement strand
ATCCTGCGACGGTGGCAGACGCGTCCTGCACCTGAGGCGCGTTGTCGCTCACGCATGAACTCCTGATTTGCTCCATCAGCACCGCTCCATCAGCACCGCTCCATCAGCGGCGCCGCGTCGCTGCTCAGCGCCGGCGCTCCTGTTGCTGCCGCCCGCGTGGAGCCCCCTCCTCCGCCCGATCCCAGGATCTGTGACAGAACCCGGCCACCGGCTGAGCCTGCACAGCCCTGCCTCGCCGCTGAGACTAACGGGGAGGAGAGAGGAGGAGAAAGTGATGGAGACAGGAGGAGGAGGGGGACGTTGTTGTGATACTGGATCTTTGATCTGAGTGCTGCTGCGTCCAATGCTCAAGAGAAGCTGCAGGAAAGGAGCAACACGCTGGAATGAGTTGACCAGAGAGCGGATGCTCTTTGATGAGTCGCTCTCTGTTTACACTCTGCCTTTAATCTCCCTCTAATCTCTCCTGGACGATTCTAGCTGCCTCCGTCTCCTCCATAACTTACCTCGCCCTCTCCTCTCAGTGGAGATAGCAGCAGGGGGTCACGAGCCCGCGGACTGCCCTCTGCACTTATCAGTGGCGCATTTGGGACCGCGCTCCTCGGGCTCGATCAGGCGTCAGACACAAGTGGAGATGCGACAGCCGAACAGCAGCGTGGCACCGCGGGCGCGTCAGAAGCACGTCCTGTTTTCAGGAGAAGCCCCGTGGAAGCGTAGGAGCGCAGGTTCAGCTCAGGAGCCAGTTTGACCACTGTTCTGTTTGTTTCAATCAATGTATTTGAATGGTTTTTCCTCCCACTGAGCAAAAAAATGGAGCGAAAAAGCCTAAAGCATTAATATGCAGCGGTCTTTAGGCAAATGCTGCATATTATTGCTCAAGTCGTGCATTTTGATGTCAATTGGGTCCTCGTCCAGCTGCAGCTTCTTTGAAAACAGGCATAATTTGATATATATGTATAGGAATTTTATATATATATCACATGTATGTGTTTTCACTGGTGCTCTGCTTGTGGAGCGCTCCCAACAGACGTGGAGAGAGCAGGGAGAAGCAGTAAAATGCTTCTTGCTCCAGATCCCATCCTCTGCTTCGCGCTGTGGCTCCTTCTCTTTGTATTCCCTTGTTTCCTCGCTGCCTCAGTGCGTCCGCGTCTCCTCCGCCGGTGATGATTGCTCTGCTGCTGCCGCTGCTGCTGCCGCTGCTGCTGCTGCTGCTGCTGCTGCTGCTGCTGCTGTGGTCCAACTAAATGACAATGTCTCTCTCTCTCTCTCGCCCTTTCTCTCTCGCTCTCTCCTCCCTCTCCAAACTCACTCCTCCCCTCCTGCCGCTCACTCCTCCCCCGTCCTCCTCTCACACATCCTTTATGAGCAAATGAGCGCTCGCGGACTCTCTCCTCTTTGCTCCATTATTGTGTTACTGACACTCTCCTCTCAATTTTGTCCCACGTTTGTATTCTCTCTGTTTTGCTTCCATCACTTCTCGTCCTTTTTCTTCAATGTTCCCATCGTCCCCGTCCTCTGTTCTTTGTTTATCCATTCATCTCCATTTACCTCCGTTGGCTCTGTCCACCGTTCCACACCTTGTTTTTGAACCTTCTTCCACCCTTTCATCATTCCCAGATTTTCACTTGCGCCGCTTCCCACTTAGCGACGGGTTCTAATGCACACGCACGCGTGCGCTCGTGCGCGGCCACTGCGCTAATACCTTGGCGCGTCCACATCTTGGTCTGAGCATGTGTGGAACATGTGTGGCACTGCGGTCTATTAGGGCTGATTTAAAGAGAGGGAGAAAAGGGGATGGGTGGAGCGAGGGGAAGAGGAAAGGAGGAAGCGAGAGGGAGATAAATGGAGAGGAAGAAGGAGACAGGAAGAAAGGGAGGGGGAAAGAGGACAGCAGAGCTCCTGCCAAAGGGAGAGAGAGAGAGAGAGCAGGCGAGCGAGAGAGAGAGAGAGAGAGAGAGAGACGGTGCTTGACAGAAAGGAGCAGGGATAGAGGGGAGGAATTATAGCAGGGAAGGGAGCAGGATTAAGAAATATGAGGATAGCAAGTGGAATAGGAGCTGACAGAGGGAGAGTGGGAGAAAGAGATACAGATGGGGAGGGAGGGAGGCAGGTAGGGAGGAAAAATGGAAAGGAAAGCAATCTGTAGGGAACGTGACGTATTAGACCTGGAGAGAAGAAGAAGGAATATTATTCAGAGGTAGAGAAACATTCCTGCGGAGCCGTTATAAATTTGAAATAATCCCACATATGCTTCTTTTGTGAACTACTTTAAATAAGACGTGAGAGAGAAAGGAAATAAATAAAAGCTGTAATGTTTCAGTCTGGTTTTTGGTGGGCGACGTTAAATTTGTTTTCAATATTCATTTGTCAGATTGTTTTGCATAAAAGCTCCTCTGTTTCAGCACAAAGCCCTCCTTGGCTTCTGTGCGTGCTTGTTCTCCTTCCAACTCGCTCGGCCCAAATTGTTTGAAATCTCTGGCAAAGTGCATCAGGAGTTGTGTGAAGGAAACACACATGCCGACGCGCACCCTGAGCTAATCAGTTAATTGCTCTCCATTCAGTCTGACGGGGAAGCGTGCACTTCTCTAATGGAGGAAGACGTCCGAGCTACAGACAAACAGGAGTCCCGGGGAGCGATGGAGGGCAGGGTGCGCGCTGAATGAGACCTGTCTTAAATCATTTCCCTGCACTTCTGAGAGCTCACGTCCTCCCATCTGCTTCTGTCCCTTTTCCTTCTGCATAAACAGGTGTACGATATGAATGGACTCCCCGGCTTTGCTGCAGGGTCTGGGCTGTGTAGTGTTGGTGTTGGGGCCTTCCATCCTCTGGGTGTCTGGACCTCACGCTCCTCCCTCCTTTGTTTTCCCTTCTCATCCATTGCTTCTTTATTCCACAGGAAACGTCGGGCGGTGGAGATGTTTCCTCAAAGCCTCTTTTTCATCGCTCAGGCTCCTGCTGCTTTCGCTGCCACCTCAGAACCCGTCGTCTCGCTGCTTTTACATCATCTTCATGTCTCAGGTTGTCCTCCGGTCCCCTCTTCGACCCCCCCTCTCAGGGTCCAGGTAATGGGCCGCTTCACGCCTGTCACTCCCGCTCAGGTTCGGCTCGTGGGACTGCAGACTTTTTCTCACCCGGCGTCGCCGCTTGTCGTCGCCGCTCGCTCTGACTGTCACTCACGATAGATTAGTTCAGGGTGGAGAAGAACACGAAGAGGGCCAGAGTTACACGAGGGTACGGAGAGGGAGACGAAGACGAGCAAAGGAGAGCGAAGTGGAAGCAAGAAAAGAGACGCACGATGAAGAGAAGAGCGGGCGGTGAAGTTTGTGTGGAACAGCGGACGTCTGCAGGTTGATGGATGTCTGCGGCTGCACAGGAGTCGTCTTCTTCTGCCTCCTTCACTGATCTGAGCCACTGCCCTCCTGCAGCCTTGTCCTTGACGGCAGACACTGTATACCTGTCATTGATTGAGAGCCTGTACACACGCACACACACACACGCACACACACACACGCACGCACTCACGCACGCACGCACACACGCACGCACGCACACACACACACATGCACTCACGCACGCACGCACACACGCACACACACACACACACACACATAAATTCACTGAGTTTGTGAATTTTGAGAAGCAGAAAGACCTCGTTCATTGTCCAGGACATTCAGGATGTGTAGTTTGAAGGAACTGGACAGTTTTGAATCCCACTTCCACAAAGTCAGGCCTCTTTGCTACTGTTGAATGAACGACGCTCTTCATTTATTTAGAGGAAGCAGCTCACAGAGGAGCGGTGGATGGACTCAACTGAGAGTCCGGTTAAATAGGGAACAAATACAACATAATATAAGTCTGTCCACAGTGTTAATGCTCAATTATTGATGATCCTCCTCAGGTCTTTAACCAGCCTGTGCAGCATCACTTTGATAATGAGCAACTAGAGACGCGCTCCATCTGCCAAGATGTCAACTGAACCCGTGGGCCGCTGGTCCGAGCTGGTCCGAGCTGCCATCAACGCGGACCCCCCCCCCCCCCCAAAACTCCCCCCACCAGCTCCAGCATCGCTCCCACAGCGTCGCTCCCACAGCTCCACATTAATCCACCACTTCCACTGGATTCTGTTATGAAGCTGTCACTTCCAGCGCTCGTCACTTTGTCCAACATGAAGCATTAAACGCACGCGGCCGTGTCTGCACGAGGTTCAACAGGTCCCTGTTACTGTCCTGCCACGCACGCAGTGACTGCTCCTCTCGGCCTCCTCTTCAGTTCAGTTACACAAACAAACCCACTCCCACAGGAACTCACCTCAGGGAGGAGCCAGGAACCAAAGAGGAACATGAGGCGTCGCAGCAAATCAGAACCGCAAAAGGCACTTAGAACCAGCAGAGCTGTGACCTGCTGCTGCTGCGGCCGACGTTCGGCAGGTGTAAAGTCAGTCGCTGCTCAGCCGCCCATCGCTGGGGGAGGTCTGAGTCGTCATTAAGCTGCTCACTTCCATCTTAATGTCGCCAGCGCCTTATCTGCTGACAACAGGGACGCCGCTCACTCAATCAGCCGCGAGAGATGAGATCCGGCCTCAGTCGGGCCTGAAAACCAGCGGCGAGGAGAGAGAAGTACAGTAGAAGAGCAGAGAGGAAGCAGGGAGGAAGGGGAAGGAAGCTAGTGGAGGAGACGAGGAGAGGTCACTGATCCATGCTTGAGATCAGGCACAGAGAAGAACGCTGCCCCTCCTCCTCCGCTCAGCGGCGGTGACACAAAGCGGGTTTGTGAGAGCCAGCGGCTGCGCTAAACTAGCGCACGCAGCGCAGAGGTGTGAATGTGGCGGATGGGCCGGGTCTGAGCCCGTGCCGTCACCAGCGGGCCTGAGCCACCATGACTCACGCTCGGTCCGGCAGCGCCGCTGACGTCAGCGTCTCGCGGCGCCGCTCCCTGGAGCTGTTTATGCAACGCTAAATTTATCGTCTTATCACACTTGCAGAAACACATCCGGTCTGTGCAGT
>NC_040888.2:1928155-1995655 GCF_900634795.4 Betta splendens | reverse complement strand
TGCTGTCTGTCTACAGTTTCCTGCCACTTCCCCATTGCTTCCAAGCTTTTGCAAGCTGCATCTCCTCCATAGAACATAGTCCACCTGTTTACACCCTCCTCCATTCTTACGCATCACACTGTGCTTCTTCAAATATGGATGCATCACTGTTGTTCTGGCCTGTCAGAAACCCACCGTCTGTCTTTCAACACCTTTTTCCTTGAAACTGCACCTGTCCATCACCTCATCATCACATCTGTCCTCCAGCTCATCGGAGGCTTCTTCAATCATTCCTTCCTGTGCAGAACACGTTGCTGCCATTCAATCCCCAGCGTTTGATTAATTATTCTAAAGTTTCAGATCAGTTCTGTTTCTTCTGATCAGGTTCTGTTCACAGTGGAGCTGCATCGCAGTCACAAAGGCGGGTTTTAAAATGCTGCTGAGCGTCTCACTTTGATGCATGTTTTATGGTGTGTTGGTGCCGTTTGTGATTGTTGAGGAAGTTTCCCTCTAGGCACAAACAGAATCTGAATTGATGACAAAAAAAGTAACAAAACCTGGAAACGGCTGCGGGTTCAGCCTTTAGCTTTCCTTACTCACAGCGTCTGTAATAATAATTTCTTCTCTGTGTCTTCATTAACTAGAGCTGAGGACACACAACGGCGCCGCCGCCGTCTCTGAGATCGGACGGGACGATAACAACGCTGTCCTGGAGTCTGCGATGAATCACAGCCTGATAAGGTCAACTCCTGAATGATGATCACGTTAACGTAATGAGCCTCGGCCTCGGATTCCTTTGGTGTAAAGGCGCTGGGAGATGCTGCACGCAGACCGTCCCACGTCCTCCAACACATTCACTTCGTGCTTTAGTGCCGTGTGTCGCACAGATCGGACCCTTTTGGTCCCTTTTTGGTCCTGCTGATCTTGAAGCCCCCTCGTGGCCTGTCATCATGAGACCGCCTGACGCCCCCCGCTGTGGAAGTCTCTGCAAATACAGATGGAGGTCTGCTGGTGCTAAATCTGCCTCGGTCCACTTCCTGTCCTTTGAACTGCCTCCAGGACGCCACCCTTACAGACCTGTGGGTGACTTTCATGTCCTGCTAAAAAGTCAACCCCGGCGGAGGCTGAACCGGCATCAACCAACTTCAGCATTTCATCTTTGAAGAATTCACCAGAGACCACGATGAAGCTCTTGATGCCTAATGTTCCTCATGATACAACTTGCTGCAGAATATTTATGGTATATAAATAATTAAATGTGCGTCTGCTTTGTACTGGGGCGTGTGCTGTACGCGAGGCCTGACGTTTGCTGTGTCGACCTCATAAAACATTTATGCCAATTGGTATGATTAGCGTGCTAACATGACGTGTCCTCCAGCTGTATCACACACCGCGCCGCTGATCGCTGCCAGCTCAGCTTGTTGTCATAGCAGCCAAAGGGGTCACGCTAACGCTAATAGCTTCCACGTTCCCCCTCGGCTCCACGCTCGGCCCCACTCGCTCGCTGTGTCAGCACTTTCATGCCCGGCTGCTGCATCGGCATCTGCAGGAGGAGCGGGTGTGTGCGTGGGCGGGGGGGGGGGGGTCCGCGCTGCTTATCGATGCGCATCGATTCAGCCACGTGCCATTTGCATTCTGCATCCGTGGAGCGTTTCCAGTCCGCGGCCACTACGTGCAGGAATTGAGGGCAACCGAGTTAGCAGGCGTTGTAAGTAGAGAGCTCCTCTGTGGTGGAGCGCGGCTTTTCATCAACAGCTGGCTGTTAAATCATTAAACAATCCGATTCTATTATCTGTCATCGAAGGCACCAACATGTTCAGAATTTAAGTCCAAAGAAGCTGTGGAAGCTGTACTTGTCACTGGCCTGAAAAGCCCTCACATGCTCACTCACAACGATCACTAAATGTCCCACTGTCCGTTAGCTCCTGAACGCAGCTTTCTCGAGGGAAAAGCCAGAGATCAACGAGCAGACTCCATCTCCTGTCGCTCAGAACGCATACTCCACATCCAGACTCATTTTAGGCTTGATTGTATCGATTACTTTTAAGGCTCTTCGCAGACAGGCTTCTCATCGTGATTTAGAGATGTCTTCCCTTTAATCACACCCTGGGGAGCCATCAGGCCTTTACTGTTACGGCTCCTAAGCTCCGCGGGGGCCTGAACCGTGTCAGGATCTCTGTCATGTCTCCACTTCTACTGTGCAGATGAGAAATACCCCCTGCTGGGACCGCATGAGGCGGATACGGCAGAACCAGAACCTCCATGCACTGCCTCAGAGGCAGAGGTTCTGAAACCGCCCCATGAAAACAGCTTCACTACTGCAGCGCTGACGTCCGTCACAGATCTGTTGCCGTGAGTTTGTGTCTCAGTGTGCGTGTTTGCACGTGGTTCCAGAGGAGCAGAACTAACAGAGGAAGCCGACAGATCGTCTTGATTCGTCCGCTTTCCTCAAACCTCCTAATTCATGACGGGACTTTGGCAGCTTTCAGCCCAGAATGTGCAGCGCTGTGATGCTGTGGTCGTAATCAGGATAACAAGTGGGAGGAGAGAGACAGCGAGGAGAAAAGCTGCTGCGCCGCGAAAGCGAGAACGAGAGCGAGTGTTCGTTTTCCTGCAGCAACGACGACTGTGGCAGCGCGTTTCTCACAATTTAAAGCCTGAAATAAAGACGAAGCGGCGTCGGTGCAGGATGCTGCATGCGTGCTGCTCCTTACGTGAATCCTCCTCCTGGTGCACAGACGTATCAGAGATCAATGCTGTGCAGCATCTCTGGTGTAAAGGTGAGTTCAGTCTGAGTCCCATTATATATGATAATGTCTTTAACTGCTCTCAGGCAACGGGACCATGAAGCAGCTCAATCAATGGGTCTGAACCAGTCAGAGACTCAATCCCTCTGCATCAGATTTGACTTTTCAGTAATGAAGGTTTCCAGACGATGCCAAGAATAAAGCTTTAGAAAATACCCCCCCCTTTGCTTTAGTTCGGTTGAAGACGAGGATGCAGTTATTGCAGCTACAGACTGTTTTGTTCAGAGGAGCGTGTTGGCAGCATCCTAGCTTTACTACCGCCTGTGAATTCGTCTGCCTCTCAGTGTTTCACAGACGTCCCCAGTGTGTCGGCCTCAAACGCATTCGTTCAGACTGATGCAGCAGGAACGAGTGCTGTTTGGATCCAGTGCCACTGATGGAACAGAATAAACCGATGCAACTTGAGCAGCAGTGAGTCTGTTGGCGATGATTCTCAGCCTGACTTATTATATGCTAGCGAGTAATTATAGTTCCAGTGAGTGTGTGTGTGTGTGTGTGTGTGTGTGAGTGGGGGGGGGTTAAAACCAATCTGGACACAGAAAGTAAATCATATTACGGGAAATGAAACCCGTGTGGACAAGAGAGAAAGATGGTGGTGTGAATAATGAGCATGGGGTCAAGGTTAAGAGCAACAGGTCAGATCATTAGATCATTACTCACTGAAAGCTGAGAGTCCGGCAAAGTGATCATCAGTTCAGCCTGAACCATCAGCTTCCTTATAACTGGTCCCAGCTCGGTTTTATTCTGTCCCAGCAATTAAACTGGTCCCACATCTTCAACGCGGCAGCATCAGTCAGGATAAATAAGATGTGTCGCCGTCAGACGTGATTAAATACAACTGTGTTTGACGTGAGCTGCTGCAGACGTCACACCGAACCACCTGAGCTTTCAAGTGTCTTTTGTCAGTGTCAACAAATATTAGGAATAATTTGCTGCAAACCCACCTGTGGCTTTTCAGGTGGCAGACTTGAATCCGTGTGCTCGTGCATGTTTTCTATTTCTTGCAGCAAGCGACATCAAATAGAGCCTTAAGACATCGGCACAGACTGTTTTGTCCTGATTTATCTCATCGCTCGCTCCCTCTTTATACTGTTCTTTATAAATTCCTCCGCTTGTTGTGGCGGCGGAGCTGTAACCTGCAGGTGTTGACTGAACCCGTGAGAGGATGCAGGGTGGGAATGAGGGAACGGAGGTCGTGATGAGGGAAATGGGAGGGAGGAGAGAACACGCTGGCACAGATAAGTGTTTTAAGTCAGGAAACAAAGAAGTTATAATTGGTCGACGTGAAAATATCAGACTGAATATGGAGAGATTGAATTGTTCCAGGAGAAAGGGAGAAACGAGGCACAGATTGGGTCCTCGCAGCCTTCAATTTGATTTATAACGTCTCCGCGGTGGATGATGATGAAGCAGCTGTAAAGGAAAATTCAACTGACTCAAGCAGCGCACGGGCAAATAATCAGCCAGAACAACGACAGGAACAATCAGAGAGATGTGAAGCAGAGCGGGTGCAACTCAAAGCCCATCCAGAAGCCAGCTTCTCTGTAGCATGTGATGCTGCATGTGATGCTGCTCACAGGTGGGTAAGAGGTGAGCTCCGGCTCCAGCAGGAATCACACACACAATCACACACACAATCACACACGTTCTGTTTCTGGACGGAGGAGGCGTCGGCGTGAAAGCCGCGTGCAGCTGCGCCCCCGTCTCCGACACAGCCGCCTCCCGTTAAAGGATGTGTGTGTGTGTGTGTGTGTGTGTGTGTGTGTGTGTGTGTGTGTGTGTGTGTGTGTGTGTGTGTGTGTGTGTGTGTGTGTCTGTGTGTGTGTGTGTGTCTGTGTGTGTGTGTGTGTGTGCAGCGATCACCCGTCTTAGACGCACACGTGTAGTGGACGTACGTGTGTGTGTGTGTGTGTGTGTGTGTGTGTGTGTGTGTGTGTGTGTGTGTGTGTGTGTGTGGTGATCACCCGTAGACACACACATGTGTAGTGGACGTGTTTGTGTGGAGCTGACCTCATTTCCTCGCTGCTTATCCCCTTCCTTCCACATCCCCTGAGACGACTGTGGACGTATAATGAATCAAGCATAAACACACAGAAAAGAAATCCGCATTAGAAAGACTTTTGCAGAAGCAGTAAACTGCTACTGGTGAAATGCTGCACAGGACACGAGACCGACTATCAGGAGGCAGATGTTCCTCTGAATTCCAGGCAAAGAGTTAGTTGCGATGTTAAACAGCAGGTGCTAATGTTGCTTCCTCTGTTCACGGGACCGCCGTTAGCGTTCACTGCATGAACAGTGTGAGGGTCCAGTAGGAGGTGAAACAATCATACGACGCCAGGACAGCGGGGTTCAGGGTGGAGGCAGCAGAATCAGGCCTCCGTCCACCGTGAACAGAGGATTCAGGACAGAGAAGGTGGAGGCAGGAAGTGCCTGAAAGAAAGACCACCACAAACATGTTCATGTGAACACAAAGACGAGCCACGTGACACAAAGCCTACGACATGAACCTCTGCAGTCGAGACAGAGATGAGAGGGAATAAACAGACTGTGGCTTCTGTGTTGAGGCTGAATGTGCTGCTGCTGCTGCTGAACAGGAGGATCCTCTCTCTTTGGGAGCAACGCGCGCCTCCTAATAGGCTTCACGCAGGAGCGGGAGCGCGGTTGCGGCTCAAACGCCAGGCGTGGATGTGGAGACGCGCCTCCTCCTGCTTCATGTCCCACTTACGTGGAGGCGGCTCAGCAACACCTGCGTCAGAGTCGTTCATCAGAACACACGACAGAACACGGTCCCAACACACAGAAACCAGAGCGGAGCCATGGATGCAGTGGCCTGTTCCAGTTGAAAAATGCTACGAAGCAAAAAAAATAACTACAACTGCAACTTGTGCAGTTACTGTGAACCCTCAGTCTCTGAGCTGATAAACATGAGCCCCTGCTGAGTTTACCAACGTCAGAACCACGTTATTGAGACGGAGAAACCGCATCGCTGTCAGCGACGGGAGCCGTGGAGGCGTCAGGCAGCGCTTCAGCCCAGACACAAGCTATGACGCTGAGAGGAGAGCGACCGAGGTCCAGACCAGAGGTCCAGCCCAGACCAGAGGTCCGGACCAGAACCCAGACCAGAACCCAGACCAGAGGTCCAGACCAGTACCCAGACCAGAGGTCCAGACCAGTACCCAGACCAGAGGTCCGGACCAGAACCCAGACCAGAACCCAGACCAGAACCCAGACCAGAACCCCAGACCAGAGGTCCAGACCAGTACCCACACCAGAGGTCCAGACCAGAACCCAGACCAGAGGTCCGGACCAGTACCCAGACCAGAACCCACACCAGAGGTCCAGACCAGAGGTCCAGACCAGAACCCAGACCAGAGGTCCAGACCAGTACCCAGACCAGAACCCACACCAGAGGTCCAGACCAGAGGTCCAGACCAGAACCCAGACCAGAGGTCCGGACCAGAACCCAGACCAGAACCCAGACCAGAACCCCAGACCAGAACCCCAGACCAGAGGTCCAGACCAGTACCCACACCAGAGGTCCAGACCAGAACCCAGACCAGAACTCAGACCAGAGGTCCAGACCAGTACCCAGACCAGAGGTCCAGACCAGAACCCAGACCAGAGGTCCAGACCAGTACCCAGACCAGAACCCACACCAGAGGTCCAGACCAGAGGTCCGGACCAGAACCCAGACCAGAACCCAGACCAGAACCCCAGACCAGAGGTCCAGACCAGTACCCACACCAGAGGTCCAGACCAGAACCCAGACCAGAACCCAGACCAGAGGTCCAGACCAGTACCCAGACCAGAACCCACACCAGAGGTCCAGACCAGAGGTCCGGACCAGTACCCAGACCAGAACCCACACCAGAGGTCCAGACCAGAGGTCCAGACCAGAACCCAGACCAGAGGTCCAGCCTAGAACCCTGACCAGAACCCAGACCAGAGGTCCAGACCAGAGGTCCAGACCAGTACCCAGACCAGAACCCACACCAGAGGTCCAGACCAGAGGTCCAGACCAGAACCCAGACCAGAGGTCCAGACCAGAACCCTGACCAGAACCCAGACCAGAGGTCCAGACCAGTACCCAGACCAGAACCCACACCAGAGGTCCGGACCAGAACCCAGACCAGAGGTCCGGACCAGAGGTCCGGACCAGAGGTCCAGACCAGTACCCACACCAGAGGTCCAGACCAGAACCCAGACCAGAGGTCCAGACCAGAGGTCCAGACCAGTACCCACACCAGAGATCCAGACCAGAACCCAGACCAGAACCCAGACCAGAGGTCCAGACCAGTACCCAGACCAGAACCCACACCAGAGGTCCAGACCAGAGGTCCGGACCAGAACCCAGACCAGAACCCAGACCAGAGGTCCAGACCAGAACCCAGACCAGAGGTCCAGACCAGTACCCAGACCAGAACCCACACCAGAGGTCCAGACCAGAGGTCCAGACCAGTACCCAGACCAGAACCCACACCAGAGGTCCAGACCAGAGGTCCAGACCAGAACCCAGACCAGAGGTCCAGCCTAGAACCCTGACCAGAACCCACACCAGAGGTCCAGACCAGAGGTCCAGACCAGAACCCAGACCAGAGGTCCAGACCAGAACCCTGACCAGAACCCAGACCAGAGGTCCAGACCAGAACCCAGACACACGGCTCCACCTGGAACCGGTGTTAGTCAGTGTGTGAGCAGAACCGCGTTGTGTGTGTGTGTGTGTGTGTGGCTCCAGTCGCTCCACGGTCCTGCCAGCGTTCGGTTTCAAGCAGAAGTCAGAGAACAGCGTCACAATACGTCTGACCTACATCTGCTGCACACGCACAGACACACTCGCCGCATCGTCCTGTGGAAACACAACACAGCTCAACAGTTTGGGAGCTGCAAACGCTGCTGTCAAATTAAGGCGAGGATTAGATTTTCCTTAAGCTCCTCTCACCAGGCGGCCGCTCTGCAGGTGTGACGCGCTCACGCAGGATGCATGACGACGGAGGCAAGAAAAAGACACACACACGCACACACACGCAGGATGCACGACGACGGAGGCAAGAAAAGGACACACACACACAAAGCACACATAAAAAACACACACACAAGACACACTCACATGCAGGATGCATGAAGACGGAGCGCTTCATAGGTGAAAAAAAAAGACACACACATTCACATAAAACACACACACACACACACACACACACACACACACACACACACACACACACACACACACACACACACACACACACACACACACACACACACACACACACACACACACACACACACACACAGTGCTAGCAGTAATTAGAGGTGTGACAGACAGACAGGTAAAGGTGATGTCTGTTTCAGGCTGCAGCTATTTCTGTTCCACCTCCGTCTCAGACGTTCCTGTCAAACAACGAGTCTGGTTCAGGTTCAGGTGGGACTGAAACTCACGTAAACACACGTGCACGACCCAGCATGCACTGCACCGTGCAGCCCCTCCTCCCCCCGCTGCCTCCCCTCAGTCCCCTTTCACCTCTTTCTCTCTTTGTTCAACTGTCAGAATCACAGGCTGAGTTCAACTGAAGCCAGATCCAGAAAAAAGAGCGAGTGTGAGCAACAGGACAGAAACCGGCCAGGCTTCCTGCAGTTTGAAGGAGCAGCACAGGCTCATTGTGAAACGCTTGGTGAAAGCCAACTGCGGCGTTCGCCCTGGAACGTAGTATTTAGCGATGAATCCATCAGAGTGGTCTCTTTCTGAGCGTTGTGTGTGAGGGTCAGCGTGAACCCGTTCAGCCTTATTCTCCACGTCCGCTCACAGACGCTGCAGCGCTTTGGTCTGAACCCGGTCTGAACCCGTCACAGCGGTTTCCACTGCAGAGCCCGGGTTCGGCGCCGTCACCGCGACCTTGAGGAGCAGCTGTACCTCCTGATTCAGACCGAAGGTGTTAATGCAACGACGTGCTCACAAATAAAAAGAGTTCTCTGGATAAAGATATATATAAAAAGAAGAGCCCAAGATAACTGGGTATTTTAATGTATCATTTCATACGCTGCATTTCAGGTACTCTATTATTAAAATGACATTTTGCATGTACTGTACATTTGTCATTTACAGTTACTCGTAAAACTAAAAATCTCCCACCTTCCCCAGAGTCTCAAGGTCAAAGCAGAAGTTCTGCCAAAGCGCTGATGAAAGAGTCTCACAGCGCGTCCCAGCTGCACAGAAAAGCTGGTGAATTATCTGCAGCATCAGATCTCCAGTCCAGACAGGAGCTGAGAGGAAGACGAGGGAGACAGCGGCGGAGGAGGCGACGAAGATGACCAAGATGATGATGAGGAGCTGGTGAGGCATGAAAGGACAAACCTGGAGGAAGAGAAAAGCGGGTGGAAGAAGCAAAGTGGAGCAGAATAAGAAGGGAATAAAAAGCTGAGAAGAGCAGGTGGAGGAGCAGAAGCTTTACCCCCTCTCATCCGTTATCAGGACACATCACAATGCTACACGAGCGCATGTCCACAGTCTGCTGAGAAGTTCCCACATGGTGTTTGTGGAACCTGCGTTTCCTCCTGTCTCTCCTCACATGTTGAGGTCCAACCAATCGTTGATCAGCACCTCAGCTGCGGCGCCGAAGGAGCTCACGGGCGACGGCGGCTCCGCGACGCTGGTGCCGCACAGCGTTTGGCCGTGGAGGCTGTCAATCACAGCCAGGTGTCCGTCTGGCTCCGCCCCCAGCGGAGGCCTCCCGGCGACGCCCACCGGGAAGCGTGGCTCCTCCTCTGCGGCGCCGACCCGCCTCTGGAGGTCCGGCTGCAGGGGACAGCTGGGGGGGGCGGGCGGAGGGGGGAACAGCTGTGGAGAGGAGGGAGGAGGTGAGGGGAGCGAGGAGCAGAGCAGCCTGAACGTCCTCCAGCAGCAGCATCAACCAGTCATAGTAACTGCCGCCTCCGTGTGTGAGGAGGGTTATTCCTGGAGCTCAGCGGCCGCGTGCTCTGCTTTGGATCATGATGCTCAGCTGTTCAGCAGCGGAGAACCTGACTGAGAACCTGACTGAGAACCTGCTCAGCTGTGACCCGTTCTTACCTGCGCCAACGGCACCTGTGGACATTTGGGGATTTGCACCTGCTGCTGCTGGAGGTTTATGAGCAGCCTGATGTGTTTCCTGCTCCTCGCTGAGGGTCTGCGCGATGACGGCTTCAGGAGAACCGGCCGCTGCGCCCGGCGGCGCCGGGGCGGGTTCTGCCGCCGGCTCTGTTCCTCAGCGGCGCCGCGGTTCCAGCGCTCGGGCCCGATTTGTGGCTCCTTCTGCTCCTGCACCTCTCGAGTCAATAACTGAGGAAATGCAGGAGACGCGATTTCCTGCGCGGCTTCGTGTTTCACGGGCGGTGGTGGAAGCAGAGGAGGGACGGCACCGGGCCCATCATCCAGAACCAGCGGACCCGGGACGTGGCCTCCACCTTCTAGCTGCATCTTCAGCGCCTCCACCAGCTTCTGCTGCTGCCTCAGCATCCGGCTCAGCTCCTCTATGCGCTCGTCCTTCTCCCGCAGCATCTCGTCCCTGTCAGCAGGCGGTGATGCTGTGGTTGAAGAGCTGTGGGTCCGTGACGGGTCTGCTGGAGCCGGAGCGGCTGGACCGGGCCGAAGGCTCAACTGGAGGAAGGAGGACATAAAAACGTGAGGCCTTGAGTGAAACGAAGGAGCGGGTCTTGTGCTGTTGTTTCTACTGATCGAACCGTTGTGCTTGAGTGGCTGCTGCTGCTGAAGCTGCTGCTGAAGCTGCTGCTGCTGCTGAAGCTGCTGCCGGCAGCAGACGTCCGTGGCCTCGAGGCGCGTGTGGAGCAGCTTCTCACATCAGCTGTAGAGAAGAAGAGTAGAACACGCACTGACACCTGCTCCAAACGCTACACTCTGAGGCTGCGTTTCTCTCAGGAACCTGACTGAGAACCTGACTAAAACCTGACTGAAACCTGACTAAAACCTGACTGAAACCTGACTGAGAACCTGACTGAGAATCTGACTGAGAATCTGACTGAGAACCTGACTGAGAACCTGATTGGAACCTGACGGAGAACCTGACGGAGAACCTGACGGAGAATCTGACTGAGAACCTGATTGAAACCTGATTGGAACCTGACGGAGAACCTGATTGAAACCTGACTGAGAACCTGATTGAAACCTGACTGAGAACCTGACGGAGAACCTGACGGAGAACCTGACGGAGAACCTGACTGAGAATCTGACTGAGAACCTGATTGAAACCTGACTGGAACCTGACTGGAACCTGACTGAGAACCTGACTGAGAACCTGACTGAGAATCTGACTGAGAACCTGATTGAAACCTGACTGGAACCTGACTGGAACCTGACGGAGAACCTGACGGAGAACCTGACTGAGAATCTGACTGAGAACCTGATTGAAACCTGATTGGAACCTGACGGAGAACCTGATTGAAACCTGACTGAGAACCTGATTGAAACCTGACTGGAACCTGACGGAGAACCTGACGGAGAACCTGACGGAGAACCTGATTGGAACCTGACGGAGAACCTGATTGGAACCTGACGGAGAACCTGACGGAGAACCTGACGAAGAACCTGACTGAGAATCTGACTGAGAATCTGACTGAGAATCTGACTGAGAATCTGACTGAGAACCTGATTAAACCTGATTGAAACCTGACTGAGAACCTGATTGAAACCTGACGGAGAACCTGACTGAGAACCTGATTGAAACCTGACTGGAACCTGACTGGAACCTGACTGAGAACCTGACTAAAACCTGACTGAAACCTGACTAAAACCTGACTGAAACCTGACTAAAACCTGACTGAAACCTGACTGAGAACCTGACTGAGAACCTGATTGAAACCTGACTGAGAACCTGATTAAACCTGATTGAAACCTGACTGAGAACCTGATTGAAACCTGACTGGAACCTGACTGAGAACCTGATTGAAACCTGACTGGAACCTGACTGGAACCTGACTGGAACCTGACTGAGAACCTGATTGAAACCTGACTGGAACCTGACTGAAACCTGACGGAGAACCTGACGGAGAACCTGACGGAGAACCTGACTGAGAATCTGACTGAGAACCTGATTGGAACCTGACGGAGAACCTGACGGAGAACCTGACTGAGAATCTGACTGAGAACCTGATTGAAACCTGACTGAAACCTGACTGAGAACCTGATTGAAACCTGACTGGAACCTGACTGAAAACCTGACTGAGAACCTGACTGAGAATCTGACTGAGAACCTGATTGGAACCTGACGGAGAACCTGACGGAGAACCTGACGGAGAACCTGAATGAGAACCTGATTGAAACCTGACTGGAACCTGACTGAAACCTGACTGAGAACCTGACTGAGAATCTGACGGAGAACCTGACGGAGAACCTGACGGAGAACCTGACTGAGAACCTGATTGAAACCTGACTGGAACCTGACTGAGAACCTGATGGAGAACCTGACTGAGAATCTGACTGAGAACCTGATTGAAATCTGACTGGAACCTGACTGAAACCTGACTGAGAACCTGACTGAGAATCTGACTGAGAACCTGATTGGAACCTGACGGAGAACCTGACGGAGAACCTGACGGAGAACCTGACTGAGAATCTGACTGAGAACCTGATTGAGAACCTGATTGAGAACCTGATTGAAACCTGACTGAGAACCTGATTAAACCTGATTGAAACCTGACTGAGAACCTGATTGAAACCTGACGGAGAACCTGACTGAGAACCTGATTGAAACCTGACTGGAACCTGACTGGAACCTGATTGGAACCTGACTGAGAACCTGATTGAAACCTGACTGGAACCTGACTGAAACCTGACTGAGAACCTGACTGAGAATCTGACTGAGAACCTGATTGGAACCTGACGGAGAACCTGACGGAGAACCTGACTGAGAATCTGACTGAGAACCTGATTGGAACCTGACGGAGAACCTGACGGAGAACCTGACTGAGAATCTGACTGAGAACCTGATTGAAACCTGACTGAAACCTGAATGAGAACCTGATTGAAACCTGACTGGAACCTGACTGAAACCTGACTGAGAACCTGACTGAGAACCTGATTGGAACCTGACGGAGAACCTGACGGAGAACCTGACTGAGAACCTGATTGAAACCTGACTGGAACCTGACTGAGAACCTGACTGAGAATCTGACTGAGAACCTGATTGAAACCTGACTGGAACCTGACGGAGAACCTGACGGAGAACCTGACGGAGAACCTGACTGACGCGTCCGGTGCCGCCGGGTCGCTCCTTCGGGCCCAACGGTTCTGCCTGCCGGTGCAGAGCCAGCGTCGCCTCCAGCCGCCGCCGCGTCCGCCGCCCTCAGACGCTTCACCAGGTCCACTTTGGTGCCGTACACGGGCAGACTGCGCAGCTTCAACGCAGACCTCAGATCTGCCACCTGGCGAGATGGAGTAAAGGAGGAATTGAGGCTGAAGGAGGAGAGGAAGGAAACGCAAATGCAGATAAATATGAGGGAACGAGAAAAGGATCAAAGGGAGAATCTATGAGGACAGAGTGATCCATCACTGTCTGCGCCTGTCAGCTGTGAGCCGCCGGGTCAGTCTGCAGTGACAGCGTTTGGTTGGACCTCTTTTACATGTGTCAGGTTCCACCCACCGTCGACAGAACCACCTGTCGACAGCAATTAGGCGCTGAAACTCCGGATCCGGGCGGAATTCGGTTCAGCTCCAAACTAACCTTCATTTGGTCCAGCGGATCCTTCTGAGTTCTGCTGAAGAGAAAGAGACGGGTCCTGATCCGTGCCGTCAGCTTGCGATCGTGCCCCAACATGGCTGCTCTTCGCTCACTCACCTGCAGGCTCCAGCCAGGTCCGCGTGGCAGCTGAGGCCCGGCTGCTGCTGACTCAGCACCAGCAGCTGCAGAAGGAGCTGCTGCTGCTGCTGGAGCACGCTGGAGGACGGGTCCACCCAGGGAGGAGGCTCCTTGGACCCTCTCTGACCAGGAGGGATGTACTGATGGTACTTGAACTTCTTTATCTGGAAAGTCACATACATGTAAGCAACACCACCAACTTTGACCAATGCTGTGAAAACTATCATCAAATGTGAGGTGACATCGACCTTTGGCCCGTTGTCGGTGGGTTTCTTGTGTTTCTGGGCAGAGCAGCCGGTGGTTGGTTGAGGCTGACAAAGAATTAGACCATCTTCTATTATGATGCATGAATCAGATGAAGTGAAGCTGCACTGACTTCCTACCTGTGCGGGGGACGGGACGGGCCCGGTCCACGTCTCCGGCGGCGCCGAGCGGCTGCTGGACGGCTCTGGAGGCAGATCACTGCCGTCCTTGTTGCCTGACAGCTTATCACATAAAGCCTTTGTAAACTGTGTTTCTGAGAGGTGGAGAGGGAGGAAGGTAGGAATTTAAATCTAGTGAGGAAATAAAACTTTAAAGGGTGAAATTCTACAGAAACACATCCAGTAAGCTTCTCCATCAGTGACTGCTCCAGAACTGTCATCCAGCAAATTTATCCCCACAGTCGATGTGACGGCTGCTGCACAGCCTAAATACTGAGCTTCCTGTCTGCACTGAGCCCCCGGAGAGGCACTTTGAGATGCTACAGTGTGTTTTGTCCATCGTGCTGATAGATCCCATTCATCCAACTTGTCACGACATAAAGGAATGAATCCAACTGCTGCACTGCATCCAGTTTGTATGAAACAGATACAATGGATTGGACCTAAATGCTGCATCGTGGTGCCATCGCTTCCTTCATCTAGAAAACACGTGGAGCTGCCACGGCCCAGGTCCAGGTCCAGGTCCAGGCCCAGACTTAGATCCAGACCCATGTCAGAGTCCAGGTCCAGGTCCAGGCCCAGGCCCAGGTCCAGGTCCAGGTCCAGGTCCAGGTCCAGGTCCAGGCCCAGGTCCTGGCTCAAGCCCAAGTCCAGGCCTAAGCCCAGGTCCAGGTCCAGGTCCAGGTCCTGGCTCAAGCCCAAGTCCAGGCCTAAGCCCAGGTCCAGGTCCAGGTCCAGGTCCAGGTCCAGGTCCAGGCTTAGATCCAGACCCATGTCAGAGTCCAGGCTCAAGCCCAGGTCCAAGTCCCAGACGCTTCCCATTTCCTCCTGCTGCAGACGGCGGCACAGACTCCACCTGCAGCCCCACGTCTTATTTAGCTCAGCTGTCAGCGATGCAGGCCTTTAACTGGGACTTAATGAGTAACTGAGCCTCTAGGGTTCCCCGGACACGCACAGAGACTATCTGTCCTGCGCCGTCCTGCTCGGGGACCGGGGTTATTTAATTTCCGGGGCTGGAGCAGACAGCTGTAGAACACACCCCTGGCCATTAATTTACTATCAGCAGGCAATGATGAAAAGACAACACGGGGCCGACTCTGATGTAATAATGTGGCCACTTCCCCACGTCGCCGCTGCCTGTGCTGTGATTTGTACCTTTGCATGTCTACACAGAGCCACTCTTGTTCCCAGCGGCCTCACAGGAAGTGGCGCTAATGCAATTGTGTTTGTACTTTCATGGTGACAGAGATGTATAATCCACTGACAGTGCATCTTATTGAATCTCAGCGCATCAGTCAAGCTGCTGGAGCCATTGTGTCTGGCCACAGATCTGATCGTATTGGACTGGACTAAAAATATATGATGAAAGGCGATGAAGCTGCTGCAAAGGACAAAATCTGGGTCATAATAAAAATGCTATTAGTTTTATCAAATGTGCTTTGGAAGTTTAGAGCTGGCAGCTGATGAGTGAGGAGGAGGAGGGTGAGGATGAGTCAAGCAAAGATGAAGGCGCATTTTAGGACCCACTACATCCTTTTTATATGTGAAGATACGTTTGATCAAGGCGTCGCTCACCTGCCAGGATCCGCATCCTCATCTGTTCAGACTGGTCCAGTCGGCTCCTGAACTGGCCTCGGTTCTGGGTCTGGAGAGAAGAGATCACGTTAACACCATGCTTCATGCTGCTGCTCTGTCTGACGGGTCCAGGTGCCGATCACCCTGGTGGCTTCTTCCACCACAGCCTCGCTCTCCAGCAGGACGACAAACAGGCGAGACAAGAGCCTGGTTCTTACAGCTGTAACAGCTCAGTGAGCAGCAAGCATTGCCCAAACAGCTGGTGACCGTAGAATGAGAGGGAATGGGATGAGGGTGGAGAACGAACCCTGGCTGGAGGAGCTTCACCTGCTGCTCCAGCCCCATGAATAAGGCAGAAGATGCCCCTGAACTGCTGGGACGCGTGACCCTGGAGCCTCTGCTGCTGACTGAACTAAAGGCGCTTCATTATTTGCATGGAGGCAAAGTCTACCCTTAACAACACTCATCTCAGCTCTCGTCTCCTGTCCTGACTTTACATAGAGGACACCTGGTGAAGGCAGAGAGGAGCAGAGGAGCTGGCAGCGTCTGCACAGCAGCAGATTCTGAGGGGAACCAGGGAGCAAACGGCCCCCAGTGGCTCCTTCAGTGTCACCACATGTTGGATTACTGCTCCTCCGTCGCCTGCCTGCAGCGCAGGTCCAGTTCCGGCTGCTCATGAAACACGGCACCAGAAGCACGAAAGTCCAAGCGCGCGGGAGCGACTGCGAGGGACGAGCGAGAGCCGAGGAATTCACGGAGCCGCTGCTTAATTTGACGCGCACGCGGCTTCCTGTTGGCCCGTGATTATGCAAAACCCAGGATTACTGCTGCCGAGGAGCTAAAAGCCTGAAGGGATGTGATGACACCGAAACGCTGAGTTAGACGCAGCGGCATGAATGCTTTGGAAACACGGGCTGATGATGAGCCCCACAGCGCGCTGCTCCGGTCTGTTCCTGATGCCGCGTTGAACGCGCTGCATCAGGTTGGACGTGGGCGCTGCCCTCATGCTCCGACTCCAGCGCCGGATCGGCAGCTGGGAGGCAGAACTGCTGGTACCTGCTCAAGCCTCAGTGCACGCGGCTGAGTGCTGTCACGCCGGCCCCCGGGACCGCAGCGCTCGCAGGCCTCAACACGGGCCGCTGCAGGGCACGACGCTGCCTGTCAGTCACGCACCAAATGAGCGGGATTAGGCTGCGAGACGCAAGCGGGGTAGAAATAGCTGAGAAAACAAACCGAGGACGGGCGAGCAGAGGAGACAAATGGAAAGAGGCAGCTGGAAGAAAAATGGAACAACAGGCTGAAGGGCACCGAGGAAAAAACAGCGAGTGGTGGGACGAGGTCAGAGAGAAAAGACCCTGTTATGTGCATGAGTGGCTGCGTCGCGGCTTCATTCCTGATCTTCAAACAGCAACACTTGCTCCAGTGGTGGCTGTCATTTTACTGCCTGATGCAGCAGAGCTGGAATGAAGAGAAGTCATGATTAACGGGTGAATTAAAAGGGATAAAGAACGCATTACACATTCAGACAATGAAAAACCGGAACTGCAGAAGAGGAACGAAGGTCAAGTCTACTGTAATGTGTGTAATGAAACCGAATAAGAGGATCGGCTTTTACAGCAAGCATTAAAATAACCACAAAGGCTAAATGGATGATAAATATGCTGTTGAGCTAAAACAATGAAAGGCAACAGACGAAAAACAGTGTGAAGCCAATGTGTGAAAGGGGAGTCACCGCTCACAGACAGAAGCCAGAGGCGCCGGCTGCACGTTTGTCACTGGTCTGACTGGTCGTCTCCACAAAAGCCTGCGTGGACAATTATTCCAAAGGTCACGGCAGACGAAGGGGCTCAAATGTCACGGCTAATTGTTCTTCCACGTCCTTTCTCTGACCTTAACGCGAAAGTCGCACCTAAGGGGAAACTTCTCGCTTTGGGGGAGTTGTACTGAAAACTACCTGCAAGAAAAACTGTATTGGCCCCAAACAGTGAAGGTTTTAGACGTGACCCAAGTCTGGAAAGGAACTGGGAGTAAAGAGAAAGGAATGAGTTTAACTCGCTCCTTATGAGATACATACAAAAATATGTAGAATTGACAAATTTTAGTATTATTGGCTACACAATGCATTCTGGGTAATGATGTCATATAGTTGATGATCTTGAGCCTTTTTAGTCTCAAGACCAATGAAGCTGTTTCTGTATTTGGCCGCAGAACAAAACAAACCCCAGTTGTGTGTCTTCACAGACCAACAAACACCACGCGCTGCGATAACACTAATGTGTGGTCACACGGCCTGACGGCGGCCAAACGCAGCTCCGCCCCCTCGACTCCACGCACATACCAACGCTCACCTCGCACACAATGAGAGGAGCTGGTAACAATGGTAGATGTGATTCCACGTCCTGCTGTCCGACCAAATGGGGTCTGAGCGGCGCTCATCATCGCCGCTGTCTGCGCCGACAGATAAGAACTGCTTATTGTGTTTTAACAGCTTGGTATAAAGGAGACGGCGCTCGTGTGCGCGTATTAACGGCCCAGCAGAGCGCAGAACGCATTCAGCTGCTCAAATAATGTGTTTCAGGCGGCTAATTCCAGCGTATACCACGTGAAATGCTATCAGATAAGATGCACGGCCCAAAACAGTGAAAAGGTACTGGTGCTGTGCTGCATGGACCCACTGAAGGACAGTCAATGTCTCATAAGGCTGCACATTAGGTAACGTGGGTCAGAATAAATGCGTCAGCAATGACGAGGCAGTTAAAAGCAGGAAGCTCATCATCAGCGCCGAGGTTTGACCTTGACTCACCTGTACCTGAAGACTGAGAGTGGAGACAGTGGAACAATCCGGATCAGAACCAATGCCAAGAGTCTTCAATAAGACTCACGTTCTGCAGAGTAAGAACCAAGTTCCCACATTAGTTACCAGTCGCTTCTCTAGAATAATGAAGGGTGGCTGTAGCTCAGGTCCAGCGGTCCACGAGGCCGGTGCTGACAAATGAGTAGCGCTCGAATCAATGCTAAAAATAAAAGGCTTTTCTACGTACGTGACCTGACTCTCCGTCTCTGTTGCAGCTTCAGACGGAGAACGAGACAAAAAGAAGAGCCAACATTCAGACGCTACAGAACGAAACGTTGTCACACCAACAAGAGGCAACGCTCTCCGTCAGGAAGCAGCAGCAGGAAGCCGTGCTGTCTGTACCTTAAAAATAGAGGCCGTGCGTGAAAGCAGAAGTCACGCTTCTCACACACGCCGCTGTTATTTACCCTGATCATCAACGCTGTGAAGATGCAGCTTTTCTCACACGCTGCAACGGGAAGGAAGAGACGCAGCTTCCTGTTTCAATAGTTGGGACCTAACTGCTGTTCATCAGAGTAGAAGCAAAGGCATATTTCTAATACAGCTTCACTTATTTATGAAAATCAATAAAGTTCCACAAAGAAGCATCACTAAACTCCTCTGTCATCATCTTAGTGCAAAACATCAAGGCTGAACTGAAGCTAGCGAGGAATGGCTTTCTGCAAATCAGCAGCTCTATCTGGGTCGAGGATTCAGCATTAAATAAAACATTTGTGTTCTCCCACTTACGGACTGTATATCAGATCAAACCGAGCCCTGCAGAAATGGGACTGAGGTGTTGCACATCTCCCCACATCACACGCACACACTCCACAAACGGAGCCGCTGGCCACGTGCGTGGACTGAACAGACCTTTAATCTCTGCCATGCATCTTCCCCCTGTTTCGCTCCCCACTCATGCTCACACCCATTTACAGTCCCTCTGCGTGTCCCACAGCAGCCGCAGATAAAAACGCTCTTATTTCTTTGATTTCAGCAGATCCAGCTGGAACCTGCTGCAGGCAAACAGGACAAACACTAAGAAGGCTATGACACACAAGCGGGGCGACTGTGCATGTGTTAATAATGGGACTATACCCACTATGATCATCTACACACACAGACGCTTGCATAAATTTCTGCAACAGGCCAGTGATGCAATGTGCTGCTACAGACTCTACTCTGGTGAAGTGTTCTCATTGCTTAAATGCTGCTACTTCACATCAGGCCCTTCTGCAGACCAGCAGCACTGCTATTACTCACAACACGACTACTGGGAAGGAGTGACACCGTGTGTGTTTGTCATCGATGAGGCTCAGCTGGCAGCTGGCGCGTCTTGGCTGAATCATCCTTCTCCGACTGCAGGAGCTTCCCGTGGTCCCGCTGTTGCAGTAAAGGCCCACAGCTCCGGCAGCTCCTCTGTGTTTTAGGATGTATGACCTTTCTGACCCCTCGGCCTGTTTGCATGAGCAGCGCATGCTCAACACGTGGCAGGATCTCATTTAAGGCACCGGATGTAAACATTCGTCAGTCTGTACATCCACAAACGAGAACAAGAGAAACAGCCGAGTTGCTTTAACTATTCAGAGAATTTGCTCTTCGGAGCCGCGGCTGCAGAGTTTCTGAAATCAAAGATGATCAGAGGAGATTTCTGCCTCACATCAAAGACGCACTTCCACACGCTTCCCTTCGAAAGCTCCTTGATTATGCTGAATGGAAAAAAGGAAACTTTTCAATGTAGTACACAAGAGGAAAGCACGTCTCAGGTAATTATTTGACCATAGGTGAGTTATTCATCTGTCTATTAAAAGATGAACACATGCAGTTTCACAGTAGAACAGTTTCTCAACGGGTAAAAGCAACAGATCAGCAGTAGTTTGAACCCTGAGCTTTCAGTAGAAAACCTTGTAAAACAGATCATATGAACAGCGTTGGCCTTAACTGCCAACGCACGGAGCTCATGACCCTGCAGCATACATGGTATAACATCATCAACGCCAGTCAGTCCATCCATTAAAAGGCTTCACAGGAATGTCACAGAGAGGCAATGATGGGGGCAGAGGTCAAAAGAGGTCACGGCCCAAAGCCGCTGCCTTAAACGAATGTGTCAGCGTGTGTTCATTAAGAACTGACTCAGTACTTGAGTGCAGCCCTCAGTGACCCTCCGCTCGATAACACAGGAAATTAAAGGATGACTCTGAGGCTACAGGACAGAGGAACGGCGTCGTTATCCACGTTTAAACACATTCGCATACGGATATTAAACCCACGCTGGATGTGTTTTTTACAGATTCTGCATTTAAACACTGCATGAAAGACAGAAAGGAGTTGGTTTCTGTACAAACAAATGTCTGTCTAATAGCTGATGAACCACATCAGCTCGTGAATCACTGTTTCAGCCTCTCTTTTCACCTCCATCATCTCATTTTTGTTTTACCTCTCAAACCCAAAATGCATTTATATCCTGTAAATTCTCTACTGCCTTCCACTGGTTTAAATTCCGTAACTAGTGGGACTTATACTGAACCTGGTCCATGGCCCCGGATTCAGAAACGCTAACCCATTACAGACTTAGTCCAGCAGGTGGAGACACAGATCTTTGAAAAGCTTTTTAAGACCAACGTCAGACCTCTTTCCAAGCAAACAGTGCGCAGTTACTGCAAATAGTGAGGATCCGATTAAAAAAACACAAATAATAGTCATAATAATAATGTTCTCCTTACTATGTGAACAATAAAGAAAATATCTGATTAATCAATTTAGTAAATTGTTTGACGTTACCCACCGGAACAATTCTCGTCGCACAAATGGGGACCAATAATACTGACGGACCGAAATGGCGGAAAAACATTTGTGCGAAACAAGTGAAAAGTAACAGTATGTGTGCTTTAAATCAAGAGATTTTCCCGCTCATGTTGATTTCTATGACAACCTGAAAGATAACCTGGTAAAGAACGTACACGTTAGCTTTAGCCTGCTAACTACAAACACTGATTATTGATATTAAACATGTGGGGGGAAATCGAGGATCCCGTTCAAACACAACCGAGTCCGTCTAATAGTGAAGAAACGAGAAAATTACCTGCAGACCCAGAGCAGACGCCATCAGAAACCCAGGTGAGACCAGACCTTTACGTGATGCCTGAGGTCCGGGTGAGACCAGAGACCCATGCGATGCCAGACCTCCAGGTGAGACGCTGCTAATCATTTAACAGCCGGTTCCTGATTTGCTGGTTCAAAGTGCATCACTGTTCTTTATGAACGGTCCCTCTGTCTGTCTGACAGGTGAGCCAGGCTGAGTCTATCTGTGTGAATGCTATGATAGAGGCCATAGCGCTGAGTGGAAGCCCGGTGAAGAGCCAGCAGATCGGAGAAGCTGAACTGACCCTGGACCAGCGCAGGGAAGAGCTGCAGCATCAGTACAGGAGCAGACCACTGGTGTTCCTGGAGCGGTACCATGTACGTGGACTCAGGGTTATTGATCGCAAGTCAGTATAATCAGCTTCTTACGTGAATGACATTCTAACCACATCAATCTCCAGTCCTGCCTCAAGCCCCAGCACCTGTCAGCATTCGCCCACGTCAGCTCTGACCCACGAACACAACATTACAGCAACGTGATCCAGAGACGAGCCACGGGCGGCGCTAACAGAACCAGGACCAGGGTCAGGAACCATCGCTACGCTGCCCTCAGGGCCCTGCAGCAAGGTACCATCTGGTTTTTGAAGTCGTTTTACCTTGCAGGGTTAAAATATTCTGTTCGTTACTTTTTACACATTTTAATACTGGTGTTCCTTCTCCTCCTCCTCTAGAGGGTCAGTATTTCAGTGAAGAACAAATGAGGACGAGAGAACCGCTGCTCTATGAACAATATATTGGCCAATACCTGACTGATGAGGAGGTGAGTTGGTTTGTTTCTCTCTCTGTATTTACAGCTCGGGTTAGATCGAGTTTTCTTTTCATTATCAATATGTTTAAGGTGCTGGAGCGTTCCCAAGAAGCCATGTTGGACGGGGCCCCGGCTGGAGGAGAAGGAGGGCTCGCCCACCTCCTCCTCAACTCCTACCAGGAGCGTCTCATTCAGAGTCGCCTCCAGGAGGAGCAGGAGAGAGAGGAGGGAGCACAGGAGGAGGACGAGGACGAGGATGATGAAGACGGTGAGGGGGATTGTGAAGGATTTCTCTGACTTTTATCTGAGCTTTTTTTCAGCTGGCGTCTTCCTCCCTCTGTAGATAATAGAGTCCAGCCGAAAGAATGGGAGCCTACTGCAGAGGAGAAAGCACTGCTGAGGGAGGAGTTCATCAGCCAGATGCACCAGCGCTTCCTAGACGGCAAGGACAGGGACTTCAACTACAGGTCAGCCACACCAGCACTGACTGGGCATTTACCATTAGGGAAATCTCCCTCTGCATTAGACGCTTTAAAGATGACACAGGCTCACACAACAGTCTGCCGGAGCTGTGGAATTCACGTTTCATGTGCTGATTTACACTAAGAAAGAAACACAGAGAAAACTGTATAGTAAACCTTTGAATGTCTCTGTCTGTTACAGTGAGGTGGACGAGAACCCAGAATATGACAACCTGGACATCGTCAGCAGAGATGCAGAGGATAAATACTTTGATGACGATGAGGAGGAGGAGGAGGAGGAGGAGGAGGAGGAAGAAAACATGACTGAATAGTAGCTGTGGGGGCACAGTTGCAACAGTTTACCTAGACTGTAAAAAAAAGCAGAATTTTGTCTATTAATGTTTCCCACAAATGAAAAAAAATATATACACACAGATTTTGTTTCTGGGACATTTGGAAGCTCACATCAGATAAATCATAAGTTTCCTACATTGAGAAATGATGGACAGGTGGTGACTGTCTTAAGGAATCAGGAACTCTGAACATGTAAATACAGGAAAGTGAAACAACTGCTTGACTGTTTATTTATGTGTTTGTAAAGTTTGGTTTTATTATTTAGACGTCAGATTTATAGAGGAAAACTGAGGTTTAAAAGTGCACAAATATAAAATTTCCAACAGATTTTATCTGTTTACGGTTTTTTTATTTAAAAAAGACCAAACATGAACTTTGCCTATAAATAAAAGGATCACCTATTTGCTAGCTATTTGTGTCTCATAGTCATGAAGCGTCTGATCCAACATGACAAAGCAGCTCGTAGATTAATGCTATGCTTTAATAAAGGTCAGAAAAGAAACCAGAGACACAAACATCATGTAAATCAGGCTGAAACGTCTGACTGCGACTTAAACTTTTGTAGTTTCAGTTTCTTCACGTTCAGGGTGTAACATTCCTCCTGTAAATGTTCAACCCTCACTTGCCTTTTCATTTTCTCTGGCCTCAGCTGATCTACCTCCCATCTCACCAGGTCACGAGGTCGGGTCCAGTGAGGCGGACTGAAGGCTCTGTGCTGGGCGACAGATTGCTCTCTGGGGCTGTGGAGGGAGAAACAGTTCAACCTTAACTGCTGAATGAGACAGCAGGGCTTTAACAGTTAAAGCCCTGCTGTCTCATTCAGTGTGTGATTGTGTGACCGACCTCATCTTACTTCCTGTAACAGCACTGCTCTGATGCCAGAGGTCATCGTACTGTTGTGCAGCAGAGTTTTTGTATTTGCAGGAAAGGTCTATGAAAAGGTATTTTCAGCCGTGCACAAACGTTTCTCTCCTGCTTATCACTACGCACACGTTACATAACAACATGGGACGGACTCTGGATAATTAAAAGCCTGGTTCTGTTCACCTGAGCGCGTCACCGTGTGAGAGGCCCGTTATTTCCACAGGTTACGGTTCATAAATGTCTTCAATTAAATCGTTTTCATTTCAAACACTGTCAAAACAAAGTTTGGTTTGGAGCCGAGACTCCGTCTTCTTCCATCTGGGCGGACGGACCTGACTGATCACCATCATCGTCTTCTGTGGATTTCATGTGCGTTCTTTCCTCAGGCTATCTCTCTTGTCGCATGCTTCATTTGCTTCCTGTGTGTCGCATCTCAGCATATTTCTCTAGACTTCGTCACAGAGCAGCAGTTTTCACTGAAGGGAGTCTAACAGCTAGTGTTTTAGTCTGAATGAAGACTTTTGAAAGTCGTGTAAAAATCTGTTTTTTTAAAGGCCACTTTTTTGCTGTTTGCTCCAGGCTCAGATTATAATTTTTTATTTTTTAACACCTCAGGAAACAGTGTTTGAACAAAAAAGACACTTTATTCCTGAAGCCTAAAAAAACCTTTACACCCATTTCCACAACTCGTGCAGCTTCCACAGGGATAAATGAAATACATTTAGCAAGAAACGATGGGACAGAAGTGGAACAGGAAAAAACTAAGCTTATTTTACTAAAATATAGGACTTATTTTCTTTATATCAAAATAACTAAAACTTAATTATAAATTCAAGCTCAGCTGGTGATTCTTTCAGGCCTGAATGCTGTGAGTCTCTGTCTCCATCCAGTTTGTCGAGTTGTTGGAATGATTTCACGACTCAGTTCACGCAGCAGTTAAAGTTCACTGTGTAATGTTTATTTTATGTTGAACCATGTAATAAAAGATGAATAGGGACCAAACTTTAGCAGCTGCTGCCCCTGATCCACACCAACAACATGAATCATATAAACAGTGTTTCTACTGTGTTTTCACTACATCTACGAGTGTTTGTGAGGAAACCAGACGACGGTCATTCGTTCTCATGCAGTCACATTAAATACTTTCATAAACAGAACATCATCATGATCTAATCACCTGATCTTATTTAGTCTCACACCTTCATTTCCAAACCATCAAACCCTAAAAGCGTCTAGTTATCTGTTTTTCTTAGGAAGCCATGACATGTTTCTGGAAATCACTGGAACCATGATGTACAACAGCCCCAACACAGTGAGGCTTCCTGCCAAGAGCCCCACATCAGAGGAGCCGGCGGCCGCCGTCACCAGGCCGAGCAGCACCAGAACCAGGCCCAAGATCCGGTTCCAGCCGCGCTGCGCCTCCGCCTCCTTCCTCGCCTCGTCCTCCTCCCTCCTCCACAGCTCCTTCTTCTTCCTCTCCAGCTCCTCCCCCCTGTGATGCTCCTCCAGCGCCCGCTCCCTGCGGATGATGTCGTCCTCCCTCTCCTTCAGGATGCTCTCCTGCCGCTCCCTGATGCTCCTCTCCGCCCTGGGGTACATGGCCGTGCGGTAGTAGTCGCGTCCGTTCAGGGCCATCAGCGTCTGGATCTTGGCCACGAACGCCGCCACCTGCTCCGCGTCCTCCGGGTTCTTGTTGTTGAAGACGTGGAAGCCGCCGCTGCACCTGCGGATGAAGTTGCGGAGGTTCTGGTCGCTCTCGCTGATGACGTCGTTGATAGTTTTCCCCTCCAGACGGTCCCCGTGGGTGAACAGCACGATGGTGTAGTCCCACACCCTGGGCCCGAACATCTTCTCGATCAGCGCGTTGGTGTCTTGGTCCTCCAGGGTCATCCTTCCCAACGGGACCACGAACACGAAGGCGTGAGGCCCCGGCTCCTGGAGCCGGACGCACTTGAGCACCTTCCGGACGTCGTCCTTCTTGCGGTCGGTCTCGAACAGGCCGGGCGTGTCGATCACGGCCACGGGGACGTTTCCCGCGGTGCCCAGCTCCTTCTCACAGTAGCGCGTGACTCTGGTCAGCTTCATGTCCGACATGAACGCCTGCTTGCCCAGGATGGTGTTCCCACTGGAGCTCTTGCCGACTCCGCTCTTCCCAAGAAGCATGATCCTGAGCGGCTCCGGCTCTGGAACAAATGGAGGAACAGTTCAGGGTTTTTTCATGCCTCTCAGCCTTTTGCTTTCATTTCTCATGGGTTTTCCCTCACCCTTACTCAGAGTCAGTCACTTTGTCATAGGGTTCAAATACAACAGAAGCATAACACAACTCCCACCCAGAAGCAAACGGCGCCAGCCTCTGAGCCACAAACACACAATGTAACAACGCAGCAGTGTTTCCTCTGCTCTGTGGCTCTTTGTGTCCGTCCGGCCTCCAGCTGCGCGACCTGCATGACCCCAATTCCTGCCTCAGCTCAAATCCAAGCGAGGCAAAACAACGGACTGAGCGGTGTCTTCAAAGACTGCGTACAAACACACTCATTCGCTGAAGTAACTTATAACCGGAGTTACGTGCGATGAATCAAACTGGAGCGGGTCGTTCCGTCTGTGAGACTGAGACGTGGTTTTACTCACGTTCCGGCTCGGCTTCGGGCCGGCAGTCAGGCATCCTGGTGGCGTCCTGCGCGGTCCGGACCTCAACGCTGCTCTTCCTCCTCCGATGAGTCTCTGGGAACTTTCAAGCCAGCGCTCTGTCAACTTTCTCCCGTTGTGTGCTCGCCAGACCACGTTTCCGATTACAATACGAAAGTGAAAGTATGAGAGCGTTGAAATGAGGGCAGGACACAGGCGCAGTGCTTACAGTTTCACGGTTTAGTGGGTCGAAGGTCAAACGACAGTAATGTTAGACACAAAAGGCTTAAAACAACCTTAAAAACGTTTACAGATAGCGATGACGCAACACAGAGACACGGTTTGATGGAGAATCCATTCTGTGAAGCGGGCGGTTCAGGTAGCAGAGCTCCACCTAGAGGCCGGGACGCGTCACTGCTCTGAGCTCCGTCACGGCGGAGCTGCACGGCGTCACTTGGTGCGGTCCGCCAGCCTCTGCAGCAGCGCGATGACCGTGTCCTGCTTGGACGACAGCAGCTCCAGCGCCGTGGCGATCCGGCCCAGCGACTCGGCCATCCTCAGCTCCCGGCGCTCGCGCCGCTTCTCTCTGGCCTCGGCCCTGTGGCGCGCCGTGCTCTCCAGGAGGGCCTGCTCCTCCTGCCGGAGCAGGAGCTCCTGCAGCGGGCCGCTCGGCTCCCCGGCCTTCGGGTTCGGGGCCGGGGACGAGGCGGCGCCGGCGCCGGGGGAGGCGAGGCAGGAGAAGGCGGCAGGGAAGGACTGGGCCGGGCCCAGCAGGCCCTTCCTGCTGCCGTGCGAGGCCACGTTGAGGAGAAAGGGGGCGGCGTCGTGGCCCGCGTACCGCGACGCGTGGGGGTCCGCGGTGCTGGTGCTGGCCGAGTCAAAGGGAGCTGGAGAGGAGGGGGGTTCTGTCAAACACGGAGGGGCCATGAGCGACGGAGAGGGCGGATGAAGGGTGGCGCCGGCGTCCCCGTTCACCACCAGCGGCCTGAGCTCCGAGCTGCTGGTTGCTGTGGTGTGACTGGCGGCGCCGTGACCCCCCACCCCCACCCCCACCCCAGCGCCGCTCAGCCCAGCGTTGGTTCTGTGAGCCTGGGCTTTGGCCGCGACCTTCGCCGGAGGAGAGGTGAGCGCAGGCGCCGCGCCGCCGCCTCTGATTCGCTTGTTGTTGACGACGTGAGAACCAACGGTGTCGCAGAGCGTGGCGTCCATCAGCTGGTGAGACGAGAGGCAAACGAGGGTTAAACCTGCAGCGAACTCATGACCAGACTCATAGGACTCAAAAGAGTTCATTTAACTCCAGACTCACATCGAAGAACTCCCAGGAGGTCTTGGCGTGTCCCGTTTCCCTGCTGCGGTCCTTGACCCTCTTGTACGTGACGATGAGGTTGTTCCACTTGCGGCGGATCTTCTCCACTGGGAGCACGTGGCCCTTGGAGGCCATCTCCTCCTGGACGCTCTGGAAGAGCTGCGAGCGCTCGCGGGTCTCGTAGAGGCCCCAGCGGCGGCCGACGGCCTCGATCAGACACAGCACCGCTTTGGAGGAGAAGTCCGAGGCGGGCGGGAACGCCTGGTCTGAGGGCGCGGGGGGCATCGCTGCGGCTGCAGGAACAGAACAGAGCCTGTGAGCGCTGGGCGGCTTCAGGAACCACACGGGAACCACACAACCGCGGTCCGGCCCACACCTGGAGCCATGGTCAGGTACGCTTTCCCGTCTGCGGCCGCGGTGAAGAAGCGCTCTGAGCTCACGGGGTCTGAGGGCGACACAAGCAGTGAGGTCAGGTCACGCATGCAGCGTCACGAGGAACGAGGAACAAGCAGCACTCACACAGCAGCACGGGAGCGGTGGTGGCGGCTGCCTGCAGCTCCGCGTCAGCCTGCTCCTCTGCAGACGGAGCCCCTCCCCCTCCGCATGCGGTATCTCTGCAGGGCGCAGGCGACTCATGACTGCCCAGAACCAGCGCGGGCGTGCTTTCATCCGCCGCTTCAGTTTTCACGTGCGCTACTGCGACGTCGCCGCTGCCTCTTTGCGCACGTCCCGCCATGACTGACACGGAACACGCCCAGAACCAGAAGCTCGAATGGAGGAGAGGCGGCGTTTTGTCTGCGCAGACGCTGAATTGGGAGAAAGTTTGGAGATGGCGGGCTCTCCGTCGCTGATGCGGAGTTCAGCCTCGGCGCGTGCTGCCCAAGTCATAACACGCGCGCGGCAGGGGAGTTGCGCGCGTGGTGGCCGAACGGCGCCGTCCTGCGCGGTTTTCACGAGCGGCTGAGAAATGGCTGCGCTGTCCAGCCCAGCGGACGGATGCGCAGAGCGGCTGCGCAGCTCGGATTTGCTGCTAGCAACTGTGTCAGTGACGTCACTGAGCGCGCGCACACGGTGGCGGGTCAAAGCGCACGAACAGCCCGGAATCCTACATTATGAAGACTTGACTTGGACTTCTAAGTACTAAGTACTACTAAGAACTTTGATGTTAGGTGAAATCACTGGAGACAAGGGTCACAAAGTAACAGCAAACACATGAACATAAACATATCAGTGTTTGATTTATTCATACTCGGCAGAAACTTTTTTTCACAAACGAGGGTTACTGACACTAGACAGAATTTGGTGAAACCAACTGTTAAAGGCATTAACAAATTAAATATGCGACTTTAATGCTACACTTGAAATTCTAGTCAAATGTTCAGTAATGGCTATTTATACACCGTAAAAAATATCTCTGGCTTCTCTACAACTGACCTGAAGGTTTCCAACACTGTTACAAGTGTTAATGCAGGAAAACAGTGGAATCATTAAACACAAAATGAGTCGTTAGAAATGTGGAGAAGCTAATACTTTAAATAGTGAAATACTATCAGTTCCACTTCTACTTTAAAAACACTGAGCTTTGATTTTAAGAGTTATTTCTAAAAATGAAATGAAATAAACAATTTAAACATAAACTGGTTCTACTGTCTCCCACTTATTCAAATACAATCACTTCTTCTATTTTGTTTATACTTTAACTGGTAAACACGTAACACAGTTAAGTTGCATAATTTGATAATTAGTGCAATAAAAGCTTCCCTGAATTCCCATCACCAATTTCTGTCATCAATTAAACCATTTCCTCACAAATACTGAAGGGTTTATGAGTCAGCTGTCCATTCACTGATGCTGAACACTTTCTTGAATTCTTCATCAAACAGCTGCTGGAGTTGACGGCCCAGTTCAAGGATCTCTGTGTTACCCTGCAACACAATGAAACAGGTCTGGTCAGTGTACGAGCGTCTTCGGCAGAGACGAGGTTCGTCTGGACGCCGTCTTACTCGGTTGTACTTGAAACAGTTGCTGAAGATGAGCTGGACGTCCGACACAAACTCTTCCACCGTTTGGTATTTTCCGTTCTGCAATTTGTCCGCCACTTTTACAAACCACATGGGAGTTCGGATATGGGCAGAGTACTTCTTCAGCTGTGGGTGAAGCAGAGCTAATGAAGCACTCACGCTCTGGGGATGTGGTCGTTCAAAGGGGGGCACTTACATAGGGCCTTGGGTCCTCAGCAAAGAACTGCTCCTCGTCGGCGCCGAGCAGAAGCAGGAGGAGATACTGACATTCCTGTTGGAGGAGAGAAACGATGAGTGGTGGATGGACAGACAGACGGTCTGACAGACAGACAGTCGCTCACCAGCATGCGTTGGGATATTTGTTGGGACGTGGCCGCTTCCATCTCCAGCTCGTCGCTGTAACGACACTCTTGCATGTTTTTAAACACACAGAAGGTGCATATCCATTTGTCGTCCCTGTTCACACACACGAAACACCGATCATTGAACCTGGAAACAGCAACCTCACTGCAGATTACAGCTAGCCCACTAGCAACCAGTCACCTCAGGATGCTGTCTTCTACATGTGGCAGGTGGCAGCGCTGGTGGAAGGAGCGAGGGCAGGCGTCACACTCCACCAGCTTCCGGTCGTCAGCACCTTTACACGCGAAACACTCATCGTCGTTCTTCTGATTCTCCTGTCGGAGCGTAAACAGAGCAGCGGTGAGCGTCTGCTGGGAGGCTGCAGACGCTGCAGACGCTGCAGACGCTGCAGACACACGGTGCTGCCTAACCTACACACTGACCAGCTCGCTCTCATCTGCTTGGCACAGTCTACAGCCACACAGCAGGGGGTGGACCTCCAAGGTGTTCTCCTGCAACAGACGAAGTGACAGTGCTCTCTGTTGTAGGTGGACAGACCCTGCGTGTCTGGCCGTGACATCCCGTGTTATGAACCGCCTCTGTTCATATTTACGTCTATGAGGGCGCAGAGTGGTCTCCCTTCGCACTCGATGTCTCTCTCCCAGTCCGGCTTTGTCTGATTCGATGCCTCCTCTACGAACTCCACTGGGCTCATCCAGCTCATCTCAGTGCGGATGCTCTTCCCACATGTTCCTACCGGGAGCAGACGGATTAAAGGACATGTTTCCTTGGTTTCCGTATTACTCACCGCTGCTGATTTAAATTTCATTCCAACCTGAAGCAAATCGGCTTTTGTGCAAAGTCCCAGTTACTCCATCGCACGTGACCTTGAACACCTTCCTGCTGCCGCCAGCGTCTTTCTGCCCCTCAGCCTCTTCTTCTGGAATAAATGTACTCTCACTACTACAGTACATGTGTCTAAAGTACTTTGTCAGTACTGCACTTGTACTGCACCTCTGCCATCTGGGGTACTTCCTTCACGTGATGAAGCCTGATCTTCCTGAACGTTACCCTCGTCATCCTCATCTTCACACACTAAAGAAAAACACACATGTTGGACGATTTCAATCCAACCATGATTCACTCAAAACATTAAAAATTAGAACAGCTTCCAAACACATTTACACATCGTTAGAATAAACATTAGGTAGGACCTTCACTTTAACGTTGTAATAACCTAATAATGGGCATCGTCATCAGCGTGAAGGAGGCAAATGATGCTTTAGCAACTTGTTTTTTAACTGACTAAACCCCTGAACAAACCTGTGAATACTTCTGATGGAAACAAGGATTTCTTGACCTAACAGGAAGAAAAAGATGAGAACGACTCAGATCAACATTTTGCTGAGTCAGAATTTCTGCTTCAGGTCACCGTCTTTGCACCTTGGAGCCTCCTGCCTGTTCTCCTGCTCTCAGGTGACCTTCCTGCAATGACAAGGAGATTAACATGATCACATGTGCAACCAGTGTTGCAACCGGTGAGTGACGTGTGTTTGTGCTGACCTGGATGAGGTTTCCCAGCGGAACGCCACTACATCGGATGCTCAGCCTCCAGTTCCCCGAGCTCCGCTTCCCTGCACGCGTCTCAAACTCGGCCGGAGTGAACCACTGTTTCTGGAACAGGATGCATTTCTCCCCTGAAACACAAGCAGAAAGCTGTCATTCAGCTGCGGTCACCAGCATCTTCAATCAGATGATCCAGCTCAAATAAAACAAACCGTTCTAAATGTGTGTTTCTTATTATAATCTACATTCTGTTGGGTTTTCTTTGTCCCGCTCACCTTCAGCCAGTCGGGTTCTGTTCAGGGCAGCCTCTAGGTCTCCACAGGTCACAGGCAGCTGTAGCTTAAACATGGGCCAGTTCCAGATGTCTCCCTTCTCTCCCTTCTTCAGGGGAGAAGCTGGAAATACACAAAGCAACTTAAAGCACAAACACAAGCCCTGAGTTTGTGGCAGCGTGTGCTCTGAAGTGGAGACTTACAGAAACATATTCTCTTTGACCGCTTCCTTTGACCTGGCTTCAGCTTCAACGACGGGCCAGGCTGCTCATCGCCGTGGTTACCGCCCTCATCAGCCTCCTTACCGCTCGCTTTCCTCTTCTTCGTCCTGGAGCTCAGATGCGTCTCTTCCTCGTCTTCCTCGTTTGAAAGCTCCTTCCCGTTGTTCTCATTTGTCTGTTCACTTTCCACCACCTCAGGCAATTTTGTGCAAAAATGGAAAGAGCCTGAGATTGAATACAGTCGGACGATTTAGGAATAATATAAACAAAGCACATACATGCGACATGACGACATGAAAGTGAGCCGTACCGTCCATGAGGCTGTTGCGCAGCTCACGCAGGATCGGGTACTCGTTTATGATGGTGTCCTGGAAGACGCAGCTCCAGAACCGGTGGATGTGCTCCGGGCGCTCTCTTTCCAGCCAGTCCAGCGTCTCATACACGCCTCGCTTCAGGTTTTCCTTACTCTTCATGCGACTCACCTTCTGCACACACACACAGATGAAACAGCACAGGGTTGAAATGATCGGTCAAGTGTGACCTGCATTATTCCTCCTGGTCCTCAACAAAAAGACACAAAACCATAACAATACTGACTTTAGGAATGAAGTTAAAACTCAAACGCAGTGTATTTGTTTTGTCTTCGTATCTGAACCTCTGCTGCGCATGACAGAAGAGTAAACACTGATGACGTCATCAGACCCCGTTACCTTCACACAACCAAACACTAGCTCCGAACTTTTGGGCGCCACCTTCAAATAAAAGGAGCGCGTGCGCGGAGGCAAGGGGCTCGTGCGCAGCCGCGTCTGCTCCACTTTCCCACCTTGAACCTGTCGTCCGGGATCAGGCGGTGGTCCTTGAGCTGGCTCAGGAAGATGCGCGGGTTCTCCATGCACGACATCGTCGTCTTCTTGCAGTGGAAGAACTGCAGCAGCTCCTCGTGATCCAGGAAATCCAGCGGATCCATGTGCTCCAAGGAAACGGGCCCCGCAGAATCCCGGGCGCTCCAGAAAACGTGACGTGCAAAGGGTGCGTTGCATCAAACCTGTGGCGCAAAACGAGCGGGACAGCGGAGGTCCGCGTCACCGTGAAACGCTGCTGGTCGGAGCGTCGGACGCCAAACAGGATGTCAGATTGAAACCCGGAGGAAACCCGCGATCAAAGCGTCGTCTGACGATCTGCCCACGGAGGTTCTGTTCCGCCCAGTGACGTTTGGAAAGTGAGAGCAGGTCGTTTGTGGGCGGAGGGTGCAGCTCCGCTCCGCGGCCGCAGGGGGCGACACTGCGCCGCTGCTGAGACGCAGCGCTGGCGAGAGTAAGAACTTTAGGCTCAACTCTAACCAGGAGACAGAGGCTTTATTTTAACAGTGTAGAAAACAATACAACATAACCATAAAATACAGGAGCAAAACCCAGAATATTGTTACTAAATGCTATTTTAAAAGTGAAACATGTTTTCAGTTTATACCAGTTATTACTGGTATAGTACTTTAATATCGCACCATAAAAAGTCTGGAATGGATAATACTTGCTTATTGAGTAAAAAAGATGAAAATGGATAAAGTTCAATCGAATCAATCATAGACTTTATCCTTTATGCTCTGGACAAGTTCCTATTGGAGCTTCAGCATCAGAGGAGAACGTCCCAGGCTTCTCCTCCACGTGCTGAATGGACACGTTGGACCAGTGATGACCGTGAGCCGTCCCACATCCAGCTCACACGCCGACCGTTGAGAAACATCCCTCTAATCACAGATTTTAAAGACTTTCCTAAACTCTGTCTTGAAGAACTCCTGGAGCGAACCTCGCTGGACGGGGAGTTCTGCCTCCACCTGCAGCGGATCAGATATCTGTCACGACTGTTACTCGCCGGAACCTTGGACTGGACTTCATGTCTTACTTGGCTGAGGATGAGCTGGACGTCGGACACGAACTCTCCCACCGTCTGGAAACCCGTTCCCTGAAGCTTCTTGGCTACGGCATCGAGCCGCTCCGGCGCCTGAGGGTGAAACGGACAATGACGGAGGCCCGGCGCTCAGATGGACGCGCGGCGCTGAGACACTTACGAGCGCGGCCCGCTCTGCGCCGGCGCCGAACACGCACAGCAGGAGGTACTGGCATTTCTGAGGAGGCGGGAGAAGAAGAGTGACGGGCGCGAAGACGAACCAACGGGCGACAGAGGCTCTGACAGAGACTCACCAGCACGTGTCCGGAAACCAGCTGGGCCTCGGCCGTCTGCAGGTCCAGCGCCGGACCGGTACCGCCGGACGCCAGCTCACAGCAGGTGCATTTCCACTGCCGGCTGTCTCTGTGCACACACACACACATGCACAGGCACATACGCACACACACATGCACAGAAACACATAGACACGGACGCACACACAGACACACGCACATACACACACACAGACACACATACAAGCACGCACACACATACTCAGCTCACCTCAGTGCGGCGTCGTCCACCGGCGGCAGGTGACACGTCTGGTGGAAGGAGCGAGGGCAGAAGTCGCACACCACCAGCACGGGCCCTTCGTGGCTTCCACACACCCAGCAGTCGTCGTCGTTTCTTTGGTTTTCCTGCCAACACGAACGTCACGTGACTCAGAACCGGCACCAGAACCAGCGCCGGGCCGCACGTGTCTGCGCCTACCAGGTCGTCCTCCTCTGGGAAGCACAGGTGACAGTCACACTGCACGGAGTGGGTCTTCAAGGTCTTCTCCTGGAACACAGACGCACAACTGTCACAGCTGGACCCCCCCCCCGTACTCGCTTTAACGTGATCACACACCAGGAGGAACCCGAGTGCTTTCCCTTCACACACGATGTCTTTCTTCCAGCAGGCGTTGATCTGACCTGAGGCCTGCTTCACAAACTCCTCGGGGGTCATCCAGCTGCTCTCGGTGCGGATGCTCTTCCCACGGTCTCCTGTGGATTGCGTTTTTAGGTCACTTCACTCAGAATCCGCGCACAGACGTTTTGTGGGACAATAAAATGCAGAAAACATTTTAGCAATTTTATATTTAGCACAAAATCTTCCTTGAAGTCAAACGTGTCCAGGTTCGTCTTAGTAATTAAGCACTTGATGATCAGCTCCATCACATCTTTAACTGAAGCACAGTGACCCTCACATGGACTCAGTCTGACCTGATGCGAAGCGTTTCGTGTGTAAAGTGGCGGTCGCGGCTCCGCAGGAAACCGTCATCCTGCGCTCGTGGCGCTCGTCCTCCTGCTGCTGCTCCGTCTCGTCATCTGCAACAGGCGCGTGTTGAGAGGAGGAAACGTTCTCCCGCGTCCGCTCTGAGTCAGCGGTTCCTAACTTCACCTGTGTCGAATGTGGAACCTTCCTCGTTACTTGATGAAGTCTGATCTTCTCCGTCTTCACTCTCCTCACTTTTATTCCCGTCTTCACTGCCGCCGCCATCGGACGCTGAACCAAGCACAGGGTCGAGTTTTAAACCATAAATGATGAGGGTGAAGCTTCATCGTCTCATGCTCCCAACCTGCTTCAGGTGAAAACGAGGATTTCTTGGCCTAAAATGAAGGAAACGGTAAAAACCTGATGATGTGAGGAGTCAGAATTAGTTCCTGCATTTTCTCCAGGTCTCGTTTTTTACCTTGTGGCCTCGTTTGAAGGGAGCCGACGCCAGACGCCCGTCCTGCAGCACAGACAAAGACTCAGCAACGTGAGGGCGAGCGCTGTCGGGGCCCAAAGTGCAGAAGCAACAAACCTGGAGGAGTTTCCCGAGCGGAACGCCTTCGCAGCGGATGCTGGTCTTCCAGTTCTTTGAGCTCTGCTTCCCCGCACGCCGCTCAAACGCCGTGGGCGTGAACCAGCGTCTGTTGAACCAGATGCAACTCTGTCCTGAAACCGAGAAGCAGAAACGCGTTCATATCAACCACACGACGTCTGCTCGGATGCTGTGATGAGCTTAAATCCCAGCAGCTGAATGTTTGAGCCCAAGCTTTAACTCAGATTTTCCTGGGTCCCTCTGACCTTTGGCCAGTTTGCCTTTGCTCAGCGACCCCTGCAGGGGTCCACAGGTCACAGTCACGCTGGTCTTCTCTTCCTTCTTCTTCTTCAGCCTTTTAAAGGCTGGGAAATGAATGGCAGACGTTCAGGTTTTCTTTAATAAAAACCACCAAACACAGTGAGTGTGAAGATCATTAAGAGCAATAAGGCGAAGATCCGTTACCAGCTGTGCTCGACCGAGACGAAGGCCCAGACTGCTCGTCATCATCACCACACACCCGCCCCCTCAGGTTCCTCTTCTCTCCTTTCATTGAGTTCTTCTGACGTGGAGTCAGCTGCTGCTCATCCTCATCATCCTCATCATCATCGTTGTAGTTAATTGAAGGCGCATTCCTCTGTTTCTTCTTTTTAACTGAGTCCAGTTGCACGTCTTCGTCTTCATCCTCGTCTGAAACCTCCTTCCTCTTTTTCTTTTCCACCTTCTTAAACAATTGCAAGTTTTCACGGAAAGACCCTGCGATAAAGATAAAAGCTGCAGTTGCACATTGCTCTGAACGAACATTTCGCTTAAAGCGACCTGAACACTTGCCGTCCACGATGCTCCTGCGCAGCAGACGCAGCGTCGGGTACTCGTTAGTGATGGTGTCCTCCAGGACGCAGCTCCAGAAGAGGCGGATGTGCTGCGCGTGCGCCCTCTCCAGCCACTCCAGCACGTCATACACGCCTTTCTTCAGACTTTCCTTACTCGTTCTGTGACTCACCTTCTGTTGAGGACACGGTTTTAAAGGAGGAGAGGGGAGAAGTCTTGAGTGATTGAACCACACATTCATTCATTTTTCTGAACGTTAACGTCTGCACGCGCCCACAGACGCGCGGGGTCCTCCTGCTGGTGATGATGAGGAGGCTGAAACAACTCCACTCACTTGGAATTTGGCCTCTGGGATCAGGTTGTGGTCCCGGAGCTGCCGCAGGAAAGTGAGCGGGTTTTTCATGCAGGACAGTTCCGTTTTCTTGCAGTGCAAGAACTGCAGCAGATCCTCGGAATCCAGTGAATCAATCTGAAGATCCATCTCACACACGCCGGAGTGGGCGCGGGCTGAACTCTGAACAGGCGTCAAGAAGCTCGAAATCAAAACAGCACAAAAAGTTTAGATCAAAGCTTCCCTCGTCGAGCTTCTCGCCGCTGTTTGACCGCTTCCTGCTTCTAATGACGTTTGGAAAGCGAAACTGCTCTTCTGCTCACGAGCGCCAGAGGGCGACAGAGATCAGCTGAGGCCGATGACGCAGCCTCAAATCTGACTCCAGAGATTTACAAAACACGAATTATTCAATTTAGATTTCAGACACTTATTCAGACAAACATCTCGTCTCAGATCGATTTACAGGCAATTTTTTTTTATTAATAAAAATAACATTATAAATATAAGACGCAGCATTAAAAACACACAGACAAGGAAACGTCAAGGACGTGATTTGATATTTCTTCTCAAATGTAGATAATAATAAATAGCCAAACACAGAAAACATGTTCCTTATTCATCCCATGACACAGATGAGCTGGAAGGAGAGAGTGTGAGGAGCCAGACGGGCCTGGGTTCCAGTCCAGAACCCGGTTTGTGGTTGTGTCTAACTTTCTCCTGAGGCTGAGTCTGTCGATTGACAGATGTTAAACACTTTCTTAAATTCTCCATCAAACATTTGCTGCAGTCGTCTGCTCCTGCGAAGAGACTTATCGTTGTCCTGTAAAGGTCACAGCAGCATTAGTCCCAACAGTCTTTAATGGAAACTCTGTTTTCCCACGTTTGAAATCATTTTCTTACGTTCTTATCAGAGAAGGTAGCAAAAATGAGCTGGATGTCAGAAATGAAGTCCTCCACCGTCTGGTACTCTCTGCCCTGAAGTCTGTCTGCTACGCTAGCGAACGACAGCGGCGTCTGGATGGAGGTGAGAGATGGAGGAGAATGAATGAAACCAACAGATGCAGAGCTCAGCGTCCTGGTTTTAGAAGCAGTCTTACATCTGGGTCTGCAAAAAGTTGAGTCTTATCTGAGCTGCACAGATACAGGAGGAGGTACTGACAAGTCTGTGGATGAAGAAGAAGAGGAGCATGAGTGATGGACGTGAAGAGGAACAGGCAGACAGACATATAGACAGAAACACAGACAGGCAGATACACAGACAGGCAGATACACAGACAGACATATAGGCAGACAGACATATAGACATATAGACAGGCAGACAGACATATAGACAGACAGACACAGACAGATACACAGACAGACATATAGACAGAAACACAGACAGACATATAGGCAGACAGACACATAGACATATAGACAGACAGACAGACACAGACAGATACACAGACAGGCAGATACACACACAGACATATAGACAGAAACACAGACAGACATATAGGCAGACAGACACATACATATAGACAGACAGATACACAGACAGACAGACATATAGACAGATACACAGACAGACAGACAGACATATAGACAGATACAGACAGACAGATACACAGACAGACAGACATATAGACAGATACACAGACAGACATATAGACAGAAACACAGACAGACATATAGGCAGACAGACAGATACACAGACAGACAGACATATAGACAGATACAGACAGACACACTCACCAGCATGTATCGTGACACGTATTGGGACATGGCTGCCTCCATCGTCATCTCCTCGTGAACCTTGTAGGATGTGAATTCACAAAAGGTGCACATCCACGGCCTGTCCTCACTAACACACACACACACACACACACACACACACACAGCGTTTACATGTGGCACAGGAAGCTGCAGCTCTGTCAGTAGCAGCCCGTCGTTCTCTACTGACCTCAGGTCTGTTTGGGCCACATGCGGCAGGTGACACGTGTGATGGAAGGAGCGAGGGCAGTGTGCACACAGCGCCTGCAGCTGCTCTCCTCCACGCCGACACACGAAACACCGCTCGTCATTCTTCTGTCTCTCCTGTCACATCACACAGTCGTCATTTAGCAGCATCTTCACACAACACGCGTTTCCTGCTTTGTTTTTTAGGAGCAGAGATGAAACTCACCATCTTTTTCGGGTCTATTTTGCAGCTTTCGTCGTCGTGATGGTCGCAGATGATCTGAAGGATGCTGTTCTAAGATGAAGAAGTCAAACATTTGTGTCTTTCTCCTTGGGTTTGATGCTTTTTGGGGGTTTTTGTCTGCTTGTTGCCCTTTACCTCTCTCAGGACGCTCAGCGCGTTTCCTCTCCACCGGATCTCGGTTTCCCAGGAGGCTTTGGACCTGCCTGACGCCTCCACAAACTCCTCGGGGGTCATCCAGCTCCCCTTGGTTCGGATGCTCCTCCCACAGGCGCCTGGCGAGCGATGGGAGACTTGGTTTCACAGACCTGACGCAGGCGCCCCCCGCCGGCTGGTGATGTGTTGACGTTAAGCTCTAACCTGATGAGAATCGCTGCCTGTCCAGCGTCCCAGAGGAGGCGCCACAGGTCACTGTGAAGACTTGGGTCTGGGGGTCGAGGCTGCTGGACTCGTCCCGGCCTGTGAACAGCGCAGTGAAGGGTTACGACGTCGCCTGAGCTCAGTGTGGAGGAACCGACGGTTAGAACCAAAACCACAAACCTGCCGTCGTTTGCTCAGACGGACGCTGAGGTTTCTCGGCCTGACGGGAAAGAGAGGGTGCAACACAGGTGAGAATAAGGTCAAAGTCGTCGGAGTCACAGGGATTTGATCTGTTTGTACCTTTTTACAGCCTCCTTTGTATTTCGCTGATTTCAGTCGACCGTCCTGCAACGACAAGGAAATGCGTCATTCATCTGCCAGGCTCGTCTGTTCCCGAGGCCCAGTGACGTCTGGGCGACCTGTATGAGCTTTCCCAGCGGCGTGCTGCCATGTCGGATGCTCAGCTTCCAGTTCTTGAACCTCCTCTTCCCTGCTCGTCTCTCGAACTCGCTGGGTATGAACCACTGCTGCTGGAACGCGATGCATTTCTCCCCTGGAGCGAAAGCAGACACGTGTGAATCAGCTGCTGTGGGTTCTCATTCCTCTCCCTGTGGCTGCGACCTTCTGACCTTTAGCCAGTCGCTCTGTGAACAGCGTCCCCTCCAGGTCTCCACAGGTCACAGGCAGCTGAGACGGCAAAGGCGAAGCCACAACGTTCTTCTCCTCCTTAATGGAAGAATCTGGGGAATTAAAGCAATTATTACCCAGTAATCACATAACTGCTCCTTCTATTTCTCATTTTAACAACATTAAATCATTCGGTGGAGACGACTTAAACAACCCCTGACCTGAGATCAGCTGAGCCGAGGAGCCCGGCTGCTCCGGTTCCCACAGGCGCCCACCTCTGTGATCCCCCTTCTCTTCGTCTGACAGCTCCTGCTCGTCTGTCGGCTCCTCGTCAGAAATCTTTAACCATTGGAACATTCAGCTGTGAACATCAGCGTCTTCATAGCGGCGCCGTGTGAAACCCGGCCGGCGGTCGTTACCTCCATGAAGTGACCGACGGCCAGTTCCTCCATCTTCACGTCCTGACCCAGGTCCTGGGGCTCAGCAGCTGCTGCAGGAGGAAGCGGACACGTTCATGAGCACGGGCCGTCACAGCAGCGGAGCCTCAGTCGGACGCTTCGTACCTGCTTCAAACGTGACGTCTTCACATGCGACTCTGAAAACCACGTAGCTGCCGTCGTCGTCTGCTTCCTGCGGCTCAGACGCGTCCTCGTCTGTAAGGACCATGGGAGCACATAGAGCATGTAGCACATAACGGCACCTCATGATGACTCCCATGAAGCTAAACTTGGCTGCTAACAGCTAATATCACAAACCTGGGGCCGTTTGGTCCGGTGGATGCGGAGGTTTATCGACCTGACAGGAAGCAAAACGAAGGGAATGTCAAAGGTCAGAGCCGCAAATAAGCTCGGTCAGAGACAGAATCTGTGTGTTCGTACCTTCTTACAGCCTCCTTTGTATCTGACTGATGCCAGACGACCGTCCTGCAGCGACAACACACTGGATATAAGTGATTTGATTTTCAAATGAGTGAAGTGGTTGGTGTCTGGATCTGCGTCCAACCAACCTGCATGAGTTTCCCCAGGGTCTGGCCGAAGCACCGGATGCTCAGCTTCCAGTTCCTGGAGCTTTGTCTTCCTGCAAGTCTCTCGAAGTCACTGGGCGTCAACCACTGCTGCTGGTACAAAATGCATTTCTTCCCTGGAACAGAAGAGAAACGTGTTATCAGCTGTCCATCGCCGGATGTGGACGCTTCCCATTCTGACCAGCGCTCTGACCTTCAGCCAGTCTGTCTTTTCTCAGCAACGCCTGCAGGTCTCCACAGGTCACCGGCAGCTGAGCCTTAAAGATGTGCGAGGTCAAATCCTGTTCCTCCTTCTTTAAGCTGGAGGCTGAGACGTTAAAAGAGGAGGAGCGAATCATGTCACTCCAGATTAGATCATCCTTGACGTGACGTAAATGTGCTAATGGAGGGTTGCTTCTTCCACTGACCTGGGATCAGCTGAGGAGACGGAACAGGCTGCTCCTCATTGCTCATTGTCCGTTTCTTCTTTTCTTTCTCAGAGTTCTCCTCTCCTTCTTCTGAAGGAGCTTTTCTTTTCTTCTCCACCAACTGTCGGTTGAAATGGACTGACCCTGCAAAAAAAAAAAAAAAAAAAAAAAAATCAGGCACGAACAGGTGAGAATCCTGCTGCCGCTGGTGATGGTCCTATCAAACGGAGTCATACCGTCCATGAGGCTGTTGTGCAGCTTCCGCAGCGTTGGGTACTCGTCCATGATCACGCTGTTCAGGATGGTTTTCCAGAAAGCGCGGACGTCCTGTGGTCGCTCCCTTTCAAACTGGTCCAAGATGTCATAAACTGCCTTCTTAAGCTTTTCTCTGTTGTACATGAGACTCACGCTCTGCAGGAAGATGTGGAGGAAATACTTCAGCTGTTAATAGGATGCTCAACAACAACACGTGGACAGGTGTGAACGTTGGCTTCTAGTTTGTTTCCATTGCCCCCAGCGGACAAAGCGTCAAGTGCCACTGGTTTAACTGGTAACGGGTCAAGGCAGCCTCACACCGTGGTCCACAGCGGTTCCGCCTGTGACCCGTCAACAATCACTGACCTGCGCTCACAGGCGCCGCTTCCACCCGACCAGCTCCAATGAGGAAGTGCGTGCGCGTCTGCGCGTGTCCCCTCACTGCTCACCTGGTATCGGTCCTCTGGGATCAGGCTGTGGTCTCTGAGCTGCCGCAGGAACGTGTGCGGCCTCTCCATGCAGGACATCAGAGTCTTATTGTTGTGGAAAAAGCGCCGCAGTTCTCCCTCATCCAGGAAATCCAGCGGATCCATGGGCGAGAAGCGCAACCGCTTCTACGGATCCGCAGTGAAAGGCTGCGGCGTCGCAGCTGCTTCAAACGCGCAGCAGAAGCTAAATAAACACCGTGACTCCTAATAAAGGTGTTTATTAAACTTCAGCCAGAGTTCATAGTAAAGTTAAATCTTCTGAAGCAGCTGAACTGACGCCGGGGACCGAGGGCGCAAAGTGAAACCGTAAACGCGCGTCGTGACGTCAGAGGAAGAGGGCGTGGCATAAAGAGCTCCGCCCTCTGGAGTTGCTTAACTCTTGAAACGACTCTTCTGTAAACAACACCTCGACCTCAACGTCCAGAGTGGGACCGAGTGCGGTCCTCAGGACTATGAAGTGGACTCTAAGGCGTAATTCACGTTAACGCCCAAAACGAGCCTGGCTTTATTTACCAAACGCGTTTTCTGTGTCTCCGCCCTCCGTCGGGTCTCAGCGGTTCTGACGCGTCGTTCCTTGTGTCATCGTAACAGTTACTGATGAAATATTTAAAAACAGACGCAGAAAAACATGCGCACAAATGTTCTAACATACTACAGAACATGTAAGTAATTAGTAATAAGTTATAAGTAATTTCTTTACAAAATATTTACGTAAATGTTAAGTAAAAACATGAAAGCCTTGATTTTTAAAAAGCAGCAACATGTGATGATTTGTTTATTGCTCATCTACAAACCACACATGAAGTTTTTCCATTTGATGTAGTGGATCAGTGTATGTTGTATGGGCTTTGTCCATTTGCAGTCGATTTGTGTTGCACAATGTTGAGGAACCATGAAAAGACCAAATATTGTAAATGCATGTTTTAAACTGAGCTGAGTTGTTCCTGTTTAGTTCCTGTTCCACTGAGGCCAGAGTGACCTGGTAAAATCCACATGCACACGGACGCACCCGGTGCTCAGACGCGTCCCTCCACGTCGTCGTAGACGACGTCGCTGTGATGGTGCTGACAGCTGTGCACCACCCGCAGCACGGTGGACAGGCGTCGGTCCAAAGCAGAGAGGTGGTGCTCAGAGAGAAGCGGGGCCACGTCAGCCAGAGGATCCTCCCTCAGCGACTCCCGCATCACGCTGCTCAGACGGAAGGCCGGGAGCGACAGGAGGCGCAGGCGGAGGAGGGTGGAGCGGCGGATCCTGGCGAGGAGCCGGGAGTTAGGGTGTGAGTGCTGGCGGCGTACGCGCGGCGGGGTCCTACCTGCAACACTGCTGCAGAGGAGCCAGAATGGACGGCTCGTCCCGAGAGTGACGGCCAAACCTGCAGCGCAGCCACGGGTCAGTCATGGAACGTTTCACACGCGTGATGCTCAGAGAGGCTGGAGTCACTCACGCCCGCCCGTTGTCCAGATGCAGGAGAAATGTCTCGTTGCCAAATTTCTCAAAGGTCTCGTAGTGATGTCTGTCCATGTTGTCTTTGTGAGAAACAGAACCTCTCGTTACATCTGGGTCACGGAACGCCCTGACTGTGTTTACATGGATGACATTTACTGACTCATGAGAAAGTCCAGCACAGCCATGTCTATGAGATCCACCAGCCTGGTGCCCTGGTTGTAAGGAGGCGTCTGCTTCACCGAGTCACAGTAGGTGGAGTCCTTCTCCCACCTGAGAGCAGCAGACGACACACATTATTATTATATTTATCATTGCCTTCCTGCTGCTGGTGCAGTTCTCGGCTGCGGCCACCAGGGGGCGGTGGAAAACCACGACTGAGGGGTGATTTGAGGTTTGTGTGGCTCTTGTTGGGACAGTGTGTGATTGGGACTCGGGCTGCGCGCTCACTGCGCCTTTTGCTCACTGCGCCTGCTTGCTGTGGCTGTACGAGCGTCTCCATGGCGACCTCCAGGACCTGCGCGGGGCCAGGCTGAGGTCGGGCAGCATGGCGGCCAGGGAGACCTCCAGGGCGTGTGGCCGGCCGCACACTGGGTGCTCTGGGGAGCAGTAGTACTCACAGTCGCCGTAGAAGCACAGGTTCCCCGCTGAGACAGACGCACTGTTAGCCACACACATGCACACCCACGGAATCCATACACGTGGAAGCATCACTCACCTGGAGACGTGAAGAAGGTCCTGGAGAGCCTGTGGTCACTTGTGATGTCTTGGATCTCCGTGGTGACGTTGAGGAGTCGACCGACCACTGGGGGGATCCTGTTGAAGCCCAGGAGCCTGGATGGAAGCACAGACGCCGGTTAGGACCCGGTCCAGAGCTGCTGTCCACAGCAGGACGCCTGCCACGGGCGCGACCGGCGTACCTGTCCAGGTGGAAGGCCGCGATCTCTGCATTGTGTCGCTCAAAGTCTGAGAAGTAGAAGAGGTTGAGGTCCGTCTCGGCGCCTCGGGACTGTCTGAAACAGAAAACGCAGAGCGTCGCAGAGAATCCGGCCCACGTGGATCCGGCTCCGCTCGCTCCAGGCTGCAGCTTTACCTCATGGGTTTGAGCAGAGCTTGTCCGTAGTCTGGGAAGGAGACGAGCAGCTTGAGCTGAGTGCCTCCCGTCTTCTGCACTGAACACGAGCATGAACACAGTGAGCAGAAGAAGAGGAGAATCCTCCGCCTTCGTCCTGGAGCAGCTCTCAGCAGCTCAGACACTTTCCAGCGCGAGTGTCTCCACTCGTACGCTCTGGGATGTCTTTGAATTGGAATTTGTTGTATTCTTTCATCCCAGCAGACCTGATCCGCCTCCAACGGGGTTCAGCGTGAAGGAGTCAAATCAAAGTGTGTGTTTGAACAAACTCTGAAAGAAAAAGGCTCCTGCATCGCGTCCAGGGCATGAATCAAAACACACAAACCCCGAGACGCGAATCAATCGCTCTCATTTAGTCACTGATTAACAAATGATTAGAGAACAGCCGTTGTTGACACCAGTGCTTAATATGTATAACACAGATCTATAGATGCATTATTCATTGAGCGTTGATGAAAGGAGGCCTGTGAGAACACGCGTGTATGAATTAACACTAAACCACGGAAGGATTGTGTTCATGATGCCGCTGAACATAAAACGTCATTAAACGTTTTTGTTTTTTTTGTTTGTTTTTGCCGTGACATAAAAACAGGCTTCGTCTCTGACCTCCCTCTCCACTTGTGCTGGTTTTTAATCCGGCTGCTTGTTATTGCGTCCTCGTACGGACGGTCGGTTAAACACCCTCAGGTTTAATTGTGCTTTATTACCATAAATCCTTGTGTGAGTTTCTATTTGACATCTCGGCTGTTTGGTGAATATGTGAATCTTCCCTGTTCTAAACAGTCCGACTTCAGGGCGGAGACGTCCTCTTCATGATGCATTAATGCGTCTGTTTGCAGATGAAACCCTGCATCCACAGACGTTTCATCTATTATTTTTCATCTATATGAAGAGTGGGTCGTGCACGTGTTGGCAGAATATGGTGGATATTCATGTAAAGAACCCGTGCCGGCTGTAGCCCCGCCCCCCGCGCTCACCGGCACCGAGGACGCGCTGATTGGCCAGATGCTGCGTGACCTGTCGCAGGTTGGGGTCCTTCCTGTCGTACAGCCGCCAGCGCGTGATGCCCAGGTGGAATCGCAGCCACGGAGGGTGCGTCTCCGCGGCGCTCGTCCACCCGGCCTTGTCGTAGCCCTGCTCCTCGCTGGCACTTTGCCTTGAAGGGGAGAGTTTGGGTCCATCCTCTGGGGACCACGATAGAATAAAAGGACAGTGCTCGTGTTCCGTTCACACTCACCAGTTGCTGTCAGTAGCGGCGCCGTCCTCCCACTCCTCTTCCTCGCTTCTCGTATCCTTCGCATCCTCCTTTGTCTTCACCCTCAGCAGCCAATCGTCTTCTTGTGGCTCTGGGTGAGGGAGGTTGTACAGCGGGTGTGCGAACAGCGCCTCCAGCTTAGAGTGACCTTTGACCCCTGGAATCACTTCATCAACGCTGATTAGTTTCTTCTGCCTCTCAGTGGACTCATACAGGGTGTTTCTGCTCGTGTGCTGTAAAACGGTGGAATTGTGAGAGGGGGAGGCAGCTGATGAAGAGGAGCGGGACGAGGAGGAAGAGGAGGAGGAGGGGGGGAGGACGCAGACTGTTTGGAGGACAGAGAGACAGAAAAGGGCCAGGAGGAGGTGCAGAGTGAGGGACACACATGCCAGACCCAGATAGATGGAGCGCGTGGACCGACCCAGGTTCTGCCTCATGGTGCTGAGGAAGAGACGGCACAGGAGGGAGAGCCCTTTAAAACCCGAGCAACCCTGCCAGCACTTCAGACCTGCTCATGATGAAAGACTCTCGACTCGTCTCACACATACAGATGGAGGACAAAAAAGAAAAACGCCAGATGAAACAGAAGCTCCACTTTGAAGCGAGTGCGGCTGCTGTAGTAAGGTAAATGCCAATTAGCTGCAGGAGCTTTAGAGGCGGCGGATCACAGCTGCAGTAGTTCACTGGACACAGCAGCTGTAAATAACGCACAACTCTGCTTTTGATCAGCGCAAAACCACTGGCTGGAGTCTGGATCTCCACACAAACACACAGACGCACAAACGCCGCGCAGTCACAACCGCAGCCAAAGCGCTCGTCAACACTCAGAGGAAGGTTCAAGAGTTCACACGGAGACGAGTAACGGCACCGTTTATCGTCAGATCTCCTGACAAACCGGCCAATAGCTGACGCCACAGGGCTCCTGGTTCATCCTCTGGGAACCACGAACGTAAACGTTGGAAATGAGTCGGATCTCCACAGAACAGAGCATTTCACTGTGAATCATCTGTAGCTTTCACGAGGACAAGCAGTCGCTCTGCTGACGTGTGCAGCTGCTGTATAATGCACAGCAACACAATGCCAGGCGCCCATTCATTCATTCATTCATTCATTCATTCATTCATTCATTCATTCATTCATACTTCACTAGTTCGGCAGCAAACAGTCCCATAATCATTCCCATCAAATCTTCAAAGAATTGAAAGCTCAGTGAGAAAATCAATCCATTATTGAAGAAGCGTCTGCTCCCACATTCCGTGTGACATGACTTACATCTCCTTCCCTTCAAGTCCGCTTCTCTCTTGCCGTCTTCCTCCGTTAATGAGACAGATCCTCAGTGTCCTGTGGCATTGCCCCCCCCCCCCCCCCCCCGCCCTGCGACCCCTGCTCTCCAAACGGGAGCTGTGCAACGCTGAGGTTGAGTCGACCCGTGTCTCCGTGACCGCAGTTAAATGAAAGGCAGCCACGATGAACTGTGTGATGCTCTCAGTCTGCCAGGATCAATACAGGGCGGCAGGTCCAACCAGCACCAAACACCAGTCTATACATACGAATGCTTCTGTGGAGCCACATTCAATCAACAAATAATATCAATTCCTAATCACTTTCATTGGTCTAAAGCAATGATTTTGACATAATAACGCTCACATTGATCAGGGCCTCCTGCGCTCAGTAGAACCACAACACATGCTTCATTACATCCAAGGATCCACGTGTTGGTTCCTCACGAGGAGCCGTAGGGAGCTGAACGCTCTGATCAATGCATCACATTGGGTTCTTCTTCATCTCTTCACCTGTTTTCACTTATTTGTTCCTGTTCGGTTTGTAAATCTTTCTCCCAGGTTTCCAGCGTGTTCTGTCCTGGGAGGAAAAGCGCTCTCGTACTCAGCTAATTAGCCATCTTAATGTTTCTCCTAATTAGCTGAATTTGCTCGGGGACAGAATCTATTATGTATGTTGCAGCAGGTCCCATCAGGATCGAACCTGTGGCTGCCGAGCGTCTGGAAGCGTTTCATTACGTGTAAACAAAGGCGGTGAGTAAACAGCTGACTGGTCCTGGATGCAGGTGGGACTGGTCCTGCTCAGCGCCACATGCTGAGCCGCTTTCTAGAGGAACGACCTCCATCATGATCCCCAGAGGATGAACAGAACCACCGCTGGGTCCATGAACAGGCAGAAGCTTTTGGTTTTGGATCATATCTCAGATGTCACGCTGGGGTCAGCTCCCAAAGGCTCTGTTCTTATTATGGGATGTCAGGAGATTCTGGGAGAAATGCATTAGAAGTGTGTGTTTCTCTGTAAGCCGCCTCCCTTTATTGCCTTTCTCCCATTTTACGCTCGTAAAGCGCTCACACGCTTCCATTCAAGCAGCGAAAGCGCCGCTCAGAGCCGGAGCCCGTCTCCCGCGCAGCAGTTGCTGCAGCTTAATGTGTGTTGCTTGGAAACAACCCAGAATTTGGCTCCTAATTGGAGCATGTGTGCTTCACCCAGCAGGAGACGCACAAACGCAACGCGAGACGGAGCGAATTCAAGATCACACGTGACACAAGCGGCCGTTGAGCCGCGCAGCATCGCCGGCTGTGTGTGTTATGAATGCGTGGCACGTGTTTGTGCGTCAGACCCAGAAGGTGTGTGTGAAAGCGACGTCTGTTCACACACATGGGTGTGAAAACGCAGAGGGTGGAGTGTTTCATCAGGTGTGTGTGTGTGTGTGTGTGTGTGTGTGTGTGTGTGTGTGTGTGTGTGTGTGTGTGTGTGTGTGTGTGTGTGTGTGGCTCAGTGAATTAGAAGCTTCTGATGTCGGACCTCTGAGGATGAACCCACGTTCGCAGCACCATCAGTTCACAGGCCTCTAATCCTTCGCTGCTGCAGCGTCGGTTCCACGCTCGCTGATGTGTGTGTGTGTGTGTGTGTGTGTGTGTGTGTGTGTGTGTGTACAGTATGTGCTGGCGCGTTGCTTGCTCATCCTCCTACTCCTCTTCTCTGGCGCCGCCACCGTTTATCTGCCCGCTTTCTCTCACCTGCATCACCTCTCCTCTTTTCCACCGCCCCCTCTCCTCCTCCTCCTCCTCCACCGCTCGTCGTCTCTCGTTCCGTCAGCTCAGAGGCCGGGAGTCTTTGAAAGCGCTCGCTCCTGTGGCTTTGCTGCTGCTATGCTCTCAGTATGGATGCGCATGAATATTTCATCTTGTGGGGGGTGAAGGAAAGAGAGGAGCCAAAGAGTGTGTGTGTGTGTGTGTGGGGGGGGGGGGGGGGGGGCGTGGGAGACGAACGAGAACAAGAGGGAAAGAGTGATGGAACAAAAAACAAAGCAGGTGAGAGCTGCGAAATTATGACAATGATGAACGCATGCAAATAAGCTAGATGCAAAAACAAGAGAGGAGAAGGAGTGAGAAACACACACACACACACGCATCATTCACATGAAGCCAGTGTGAGCCTGATCCTGCTGGGATCCTCTCACCCTGCGTCTCAGGACGACCTGCCACAGTTAGACGTGTGAGGATCAGAGGATGCCGGTGTGTGAGTCGTGGCCGACGTCTGGTTCCTGACGGAGGTCAACGCTGAGTCAAGCTGCTGTAAAGGCCCAGTTAAAGCCACGTGCAGCTTGGCTCCTCGTCCACCAGGGGCAGCGTCGAGTGACGCGTCCTGGAGCCGCACACGACGCAGCGATAACCTCCTTCACCTCAACCAACAAGGACGGTTCTGGTTCAAAGCCGCCGCGTCGGAGGCCTGTTCTGTTTGCTGTTCTTCACCACAGCCCAGCAGTTACGTAATCAAAGCAGCAAAGTCAAAAGCTGCACCTTTGTCCCAGATCGCTGCCGTTTTATCACTGGAGGTGCTTTGAAACGCTGTCAGTGCGTTCTGGCGTCTCACAGAACAAACAGAGGCGAGTGGGCTGCAGGCGGAGCTGCTGATGCATCACCATGTTATTTAGAGGGATTTCATGCTGGATTTGGACCATTGAGCGCTAATGAAGTCAGACTAAGGACGTGGGAGTGTGGTGTCTCTGTGTCTCCACTGAATAAAGCTGAGGAGACACGAGGGAGTCATTTTTTATGTAGTCATGATATGTGTGTGTGTGTGTGTGTGTGTGTGTGTGTGTGTGTGTGTGTGTGTGTGTGTGTGTGTGCGTGTGTGTGTGTGTGCGTGCGTGCGTGCGTGCGTGCGTGCGTGTGTGTGTGTGTGTGTTTCCATCTGCTGGCATGAGGACCCAGGTCCGTTCAGGCCTCAGAGTTTTGAGGAACCACCTGAGGTCCAGTCAGGAGAGCAGCCCGTTCTCGGACCCACTCGAACCCACGCGGCGCCGGCGTCACGCTGCCTCTTGTCACATTTGACTCATCCTCTCACTCCCCCTCGTTTCTTCACTTGTGACACTCATTTGTCTTCGCACAACGCTTTTGGTCACACTTTTTTTTTGTTCATTTTCAGCTTTCTGAAAATGAACAATGCAGCGCTCCGATCCGCTCCGCTTCGATGCTGTTGCGTAAGCTCCAGCCTTAGTGAATAATGTACAGTTGAGTTTGTCTGTGGAGGAAACGCTGTCCTGCTCCGGCCACGGCTGAAGGAGGAGGACGAGGGGCGAGTTCCTGTCCAGATGGAGCCTCCGTGGGTCCTGGTCCGCTGCCATGTGGGGGTTGAGTAGTCGCTGGATTACCTCCTCGGCTGCAGAGGGAAAGTGATGAGTCGGGGCTTTAGAGGAGACGATCCTGTAACATTAGGCCGAGCTAAGACCATCATGGACTTAATGTAGGACGCACAAACTGAACACTTCCTCCCGATCCACGTTAGAAAACGTCACTGAGCGGAAGAAACGAGACCTCATCACAACCATGAGACTCACACCATGTAGGAGCACAGGCTGTTATGCTTTAGGACAACTGCTCTCTGAAAGGAGGAGGAGGCCTCATAAAGAGCCTTTAAGTCCGAGTTCAGGGAAGGATTTTTAGTCATTAATCTTCAGTGATTTGGTTGAGTGATATAAAATCAGCTTTCTGCTTCAGCTTGAGTTTTAATGAAATAGTCCGACTAAAAACCTTCTTGTCGTAATCTTGACCCTCTGGGATCTTCAGTGCGTTCCCGTTCAGTGATTGTTTGCAGGGGCAGGAAATGAACCCCTTCCTCTTGAAGTTCGATCCTGGCGGAGCAGCACGGCTTCGTTCTCTGAGCTTTGAGCCTTTAAATCCCAGACGAGCTTCGTTCCTGCAGCGAGTTTGGCTCCTGCTCCGTCACAAAGGAAGCGCGGCCTGCAGCTCATGAGCCACGCGTTCCTGAGAGTCTGAGCTCTTCACACGACGGTGCTTCGACAGATCTTTCAGGACGTGACTATTTGTTGGTCTGTCCATTTATGGATTATGGAGGGATTATGTCCCATCTCTTCCTACAGTGGATAATCCAGCGGGGAATCTCATTTTCCATGTGATGACGTGTTGAAATCTAAACGTCGCTTCTTATTTGCAGCACGAGACGCGAACCCTCGTCCCGACGCGCGTTTGACGTGATGAAACACCAAAGGTGCTGCGTCTCCGCAGATATAGACCTGAGCCCGACAGCGACTGCGACAGGCAGCAGAAGCAGAGCAGGTGTGAGACGGCGAGAGAAAACGGCTTCAACCCCTCCTCACACGTTACAAAACGGCTCTCGTTCCTTCACGCTCCGACGCTGGAGCGTTTTAAGCTCTTCGTGACCGCTACGTGATGCTGTTTACACAGATCAGCCAACAGAGCATCACAAGCGCACGAGGCCTCATTAAAGCGGGTTCTGTTGGACAGCGTTTTAAAAGGCTTTAGCGTTAGCGCGTAGCTCCAGCAGCTGCGTCCACACGGTGAGATTAGCGGTTAGCGGCTAAGTTGTGTGACACGTCCAGGAGGAGCAGCCGAGCCGCTGATGGACTGAGGTTCTAAAGAGGATTGGGTGAATATGCGGCACTCAGTCACGTCTTATCCTGTGGAATCGCTGACCAGATCCACTCAGGCTGATCAGGATTACACACGGCTCTTTTAGCCGCTGCCTGCCGTCACATCCACCGGTGCCCTGGGAGGAACGGAGGACCTGCTCGACTTGTGTCTTCGGGCGGAGGAGCGTAAATAAAGGGATTTCTGCTTAAATCCCCGCTCGCGGTGACGGCAGCGCTTAAATTCTGAGCCGGAGTTTGTCACGTTGTCAGGGGACACGTTGCTGAAGAAACGATGAAGAGCAGGTGACGAGGAGGAGCGGCGGGGGAGGATGCTGGGCCTGTTGGGGGGGGGGGGGGGGGGGGGGGGGATTCTGAGCGGTGAGAACGGAGGATGACAAGTACAGGAGGTGGGATAATTGGTGTGGAAGCAAACGTCTATTTTAATCCACACATGTAGAGACGCTTGTGGAGCCAAACGCCGTCCACAACGCACGTGGAGCTGACGTTCAGTTCAGTTCAGTTCAGTTCAGTTCAGTTCAGTTCAGTTCAGCTCAGCTCAGCTCAGTTCACTGGAAGCACAAACCAGAGGTTCTGCTGGAGCGGCCGGATCCGTGGTCTGCTGTTCATTTGCTCACTGCGAGGCCCTGATCCCTCTTTCCAACCGGAGCCCATTCTTCTCCTCGTCTATGAGACGCTGAGTCACACACACTCGTACGCGTTCTGTTCAGGCTCCTCTCATCCGTCGCTGACAGCGTTTACAACAGCCGCCTCGCGTCCACTCGTACAACAGTCACACGTTGCTTCAAGGACGAAAGCGGTTCATCTCATCTGTAAGTGAGGTCTTTAATAAACATTAAGTACAATGCAGAACATTACATCACCACACGAGCATTTATACAAACAGCAGTGGACGGATACGAACAGTGGCTGGAATATGGTGCAAGAAACGACCAACAAAGATCCTTCAGCAGCTGAGTTTCATTTCCAACACGTGTAAACAGTGAAGCTGCAGCTCCGTCCTGAGGCTGCGGCCTGAGAGGCATCGTCCAAGACCCGACGCAGGGATGAGACGCCTCCGACCCGATTCAGCGTCCGTTCGGCAAACGTGGGAGTCTGGCTTTTTCTGAGAAGCACCCACGACCTCGCGACACTCAGTTCCACCGAAAGCTCTGATCTCAACACGGATGAAGCGAGTGGTGTCTTTACAAGGTCACAGACGTGAGCACAGACACAGCTCCTCACTGGGCGCAAACACTATATAGAGAATGAGAAAACACTGAAAACCTCTGGAATCACGTCTGAAGAAGCTCCACTGGACCCGTCGCTCTGACTTTGGCTCCTATAGTTGCACTAGTTGCACAGATTAAAAATAGTGACTGCCAATTTCTTTCTAGAATAAGAATCTGTTTTTTTGGACCAGGACACTTTGTCCCTGGGTTTTGACACACAGACGTCACCGACACAAACACATCATGCAGGATGAAGACAATGAGCTCCCGTCCCGCTTTCCTCCCCCTTTCATCATCCGCTGCTTAACATTCCCTCCACTTCCTCCAGCGTTTCCATCACTTCACCTCCACTCGCAGGCTGTCACAGGCCTTAATTAAGTGCGCGGTGGAGGGATTTCGGCTGCCAGGGAGGAGGTCAGCAATCTGAGCGCGTCTCCGCTGGTCTGAACTGCTCAGAGTCAGGTGAGAGGGAAGCATCTCATTAGCCGCTAACTTAGCTTAGCACAGAAGATGCTAAACAAAGACCGCTCTCATTGGGAGACGAGGATAAATGAGTTCAATTACAGATGTGACACATGCAGCCGGTGCCGGTCCAAATAATGGAATTAGTTAATTGATTATCACTAGAGGTGAGAGATAAACAAAAGCTTGTCCAGGTATAAACAGCATTTGCGTTCGTCAGCTCGTCCTGCAGCCCCCCCCCCCCCCCCCCCCCCCCCCCCCCACCCCCACCCCTGACCCCCCTCTCTCCCCCGTCTCCTCCCGTTGGTCACTGGGAGCTCCTGCTGTGTTTACTGCACGGCTCCCCCGGGTCCTTGGTGGCGCCGCCGTGAACCTCGATCCCGCTCTCGGTCCAGGACGTCACGCCGCCCGGGCTTATTCTGCTGCAGCGGGCCAGGCTGGCCACCTGGGCCGAGGTCAGGACCCGGTCCCAGAGCCCCACCTGAGACAGCTCTCCCACCAGGGCCTGGGAGGCGTCGAAGCCCCCGCCCACGGAGTCCTGCAGGGAGGGAAGCCAGCTGTTAGGCCACAAACAGAGACTGGGTGAAGTCTGAGCCTTCAGAGCCTGTTTCCTGTTCTAAGACACACTCCACGTCGCCTGTGCGTTTATTTACTCTACACGATGAAGGCGGCGAGTCGATGGCCCCACAGCTGCGGTGGGAAAACTATTCTCTGCCTGCAGTGCTGCAGTCAGCACAACTCTGGAGGCCACCCCATATTAAATCCTTATTGCCTCGAGCTAATGTAACTTCACCTGCTCCTGCCCCAGGACGAGGACGCCTCCGGGTCTGACGTGGTGCCCGGCGGCCAGCGCGCGGCCCTCGCCCCTCAGCTTGCCCCCCTGGTAGGCCTGCCAGGCGCCGCCCTTCTGGCTCCAGCTCACGCAGATGTGCTGCCAGCTGCCTCTGGACAGGTTCAGGGGCAGCGGTGCCACCTGCGAAAAGAGCAGGAGGCTCGGGTCACACGAGCGGCAGCTTCGATCACACATTTCACCTCACGCTGACTTCTTCAGGGCCTAAAACTTGTCATGCAGCTCTTTTTTGCCACCTTCAAGGACACAGCTTCTCCCGCAGGTATTTATCACCATAATAACTGCCCCATCGAGCTGCGGCGTGACTGCAGCAGCTCAGCGCTGCAGCCTGTCTGCTCAAGCAGCTGCGACCGCTGACACATGCGTTACCAGCAGTCGACATGTTAGCGATGCTAACAGCGCCTGTCTGCTCAAACAGCTGCATGCGCTAACAGCAGTCGACACGTTAGCGATGCTAACGGCGCCTGCTCAGAGCTGCAGCCTGTCTGCTCAAGCAGCTGCGTGCGCTAACAGCAGTCAACACGTTGGCATCGCTAACAGAGCCTGCTCAAGCAGCTGCATGCGCTAACAGCAGTCGACAACTTAGGGATGCTAACGGCGCCTGCTCAAGCAGCTGCATGCGCTAACAGCAGTCAACACGTTGGCATCGCTAACAGAGCCTGCTCAAGCAGCTGCATGCGCTAACAGCAGTCAACATGTTGGCATCGCTTACAGAGCCTGCTTAAGCAGCTGCATGCGCTAACAGCAGTCGGCACGTTAGTGATGCTAACGGCGCCTGTCTGCTCAAACAGCTGCGTGCGCTAACAGCAGTCGGCACGTTAGTGATGCTAAGGGCGCCTGCTCAGAGCTCCAGCCAGTCTGCTTAAACAGCTTCATGCGCTAACAGCAGTCGACATGCTTGCGATGCTAACGGCGCCTGCTCAGAGCTGCACCTTGTCGTTGACGAGCAGCTCGGCCGTGTGCAGCCCCTGCAGCAGCACCAGCTCGTTGGGCTGCTCGGGGACGGCGTAGGACAGCGGCGTCCCCATGCCTCCGTCCGCCGGCCGCAGCCACAGGCACAGGGTGAAGGCCCGCAGCCTGGGCACGGCGTGCTTCACCACGGCGTACATGTAGTTGGTCCGCGTGGGGAAGGACAGTCTGTAGCCCTCTGGGAAGGAATGCGCTGAAGACCCTGGAAAAGACCAGAAGAATCCCCTTCAAACGGCACAAAGCATCAAACGCTTGCTCTTTTATATTCAGGATGGAACATTAAAAATGTAGATTGTCCTGATCTTTGCTTTTTTCGTCCAAGTTTTCAAGATTCAACATAATTATTCATCATACAGAGTCCCCGTGGCTTTACTTTACAGTGCGGAAGCTTATTTCGCATCGTTAGTCGCTGAGTTAATTTATTAATCAAACTCTCTCTCTTATACAGTTCGTGTTTCATCACCTTCCTCCAGCCCTGAGAGTCGATGGTGCAGTTTATTGATGCCCAGCTCTATTTCTTGTCTGTGTTTCACGGTTTCCAGCCTCAGGGCCTTTCTCTCCTTCTCCAGGAGCTCCACCTTCTTCTCCAGCTCCCCCTCCAGGTCCTCCAGTCTCCAGGGCCTGTCTGCAGCAGCTCCGTGCCCAGGCTCCACCAGCCTTTCTGGGCCGCCGGACCTCCTGCTTTCCTCCTGGACTCCAGAGATGCTGCTCTCCGTTTGGTTGTGTGGAAATGGGCCGATGTCCGCCTGCAGAGGAGGACGGAGTGGAGGGAGGCAGGGTGGTGTCACAGTATTCACGCCCTGCTGTCAATTTGCTTATATTTTATATTTGCTAGAATTCTCAACACGTTAAACATGACCACAGGTGAAGTACGTTCTCATTTGATAATGTTAAATGAACACAGCAGTTAGTTTATGTCTTATTTTAAGTCCAATGCTTTCATTCTAGGTTCGATCTCGCCAGAGGAAACTGTGTTCAGCTACACTGCCTCTGTTTGCTGAAGGCGCCCATTAGCAACACAACAACCATGATTATGCCTTAAACTGAGCTATTTAACGGCAGCAGTTTGAATTCAGCGCCGCCTCTAACGAGCCGTGATGCACCGGGTCCAACGCGCTGCTGGAACCTGGGCTCTCACAGAACCTCCGCTGTGCGGCTGATGTGCTCCTCTGCCTCTGGCAGCTCTGCTACAGAGCCTGGGGTCACGCTCTGAGGCAGACACCTCCATGAAGACGGTGGACGACATGAAGCGGTCCAGAGAAAACAAGCTTTCATTTGTTGGTGATAATCAGAGCTGTAACACTAACCCACCGGCAGCCAATGAGGAGACGTTGGGGGTCTCACTTTAGCTGGGTCAGCACAAGCCAGCAGAATAAGTGAGCTGCTTGTAGGAAACAAGGCTGAGTCCAGGATCTTTTTATCGCTGGAACACATGGTTCCGCGTCTGCGGTCGCCGTGACCGGTGTGAGCGCGACGGCCGCTCAGCAAAGCAACGAGAGGAGGCTGCACGTACGACGCAAACCGCGAGAAGGAACGGACGTCACCCGACTGCCTCCAGCAGAACAGGGGGCTCACGTGGACCAGCACCAGGCTGCTGCCGAAGCGGACCCAGAACCCACTGTTCATACGCAGGACGGAGCGTCTGTTCTTTACTCTAACGACACCAGCATCATTCACATCATTCATGTTTTTATGATTCTATCGTCTATAAACATGTCCTGTGTGAAATGTCAAACCGAGGAGCACTCCTCTGCAGAGAAGCATGTGAGTCTGTGCTTTCAGCAAATATAGGCACCTCATGCATTATTCATAGGATTTCTTTAGCCCAAAATGAGGTTATAAATCACGGGATCCTGGTCAGATGAGAACTCTTCGCTCTCCTCCTCCTCTCTCGCTGCTGCCGTTCCACTCTTTGAGTTTCCTTATCTTCATCCTCATCTCTATTCTCCTCCTCCTCTGTGCGCCTCTGCTTCTCCTTTCATCTCTGTTTGTCTTTTAATTTTGCATTTCAATCTGTTTCCTGGCATCGGGGATTAGAACCCCACAGAACCGGTCTGAAGTATTAAAAGCAGGTAACAAGTTCAGCTTTCAGAGGTCAAAGGTTATTAAACCTCAATGATCCGTGAAGTTGAAACCTCCATTTGCTTCACTGACACTAAAAATTAGAAGTTATTGAAGAAGCACAAACCCAGCTGTGGCTGTGATCTGTGATACAGACCGTAGATGGAAGCACAGAACCCCACAATGATGCTCAGCGAACATCTAACGGACCGAACCTTCAGAACGCGCTTTAACCTTGACGCAGGGGGAGGTTCATGGAGAGGCTGCGTTACCTGCCTCTCAACCTACCTCCAGCTTCTCTATGCGGTCTTTGAGCTGCGTGATCGCCTGCTCCAGCTCATCCACCGCCCTGACGGTGAGCAGGTGCGCGCCCTCGGTTTCGGACGCCGGGCTGTCCCGCACCATGACGCGCTCCACGTGCGCGTCCTCCGCCGGACCGTTGCTCCTCCACAGCCCCGCGGCGCCGCCGCGTCTGTTCGCGCGGCTGCTCCTTCCGTCCAGCCCCTTCTCGCAGTCGGAGAGCTTCCCTGTGAGCTCCCTGATGGTCCGCTGGTCGCTTAAAATCTGGTCCTTCTGCTGCAGAACCGTTTGGCGGAGCTGCTCCGCGGTGGTGCGGAGGAAGCCCCAGTCTTCGCCGGCGTAGAGCGACGGGTCGTCCGCTTGTTGCTGAAAGTTTCTGCTGTTGCACTCGCCCGCGGGGATCGGCGTGCAGATCAGCCGGCTGACCGTGGGGTCGTGTCCGGTGAGCCCGCTCACGCCGCCCGCCCCGCTGAGCCCGATGTTGAAAGTGGGCGCCTCGGAGTCGGGCGTTTCAGAACCATGGAGAGCGCCCAGAGACCCGGGCCGCGCCACGGAGCCCACTGCGGCGGAGCTCTGCCCCACGGCGTCCGGATACAGCGAGTGGTTGTCGGCCGCCGGCTGCTGCTGTGCCGCAGCCTTGGAGGAGCCGGTGTGGACGGCGGCGATGATGCAGATAACGGCTCCGATGAAGGCCACCATTCCGGCGGCCAAGATGATGACAATGAACTTCAGGTTGGCGGCGTTGACGAGCGATTATCAGAAAAATAGGATAACTAAACTCCGGATCCAAGAAGCTGAGGACGTCACAACACGGGAAAAAGTGCCGGAAGGTTTTTCCGTGCGCACGCGGAGACGATCCCTCCTCACTTTGATCCGTCTCCGCAACAACAGGCGATTAGAAACGGAGTCCCGATCATGGACGATCATGGAGTCAACAGAGAGCATCAGAAGCAGACAGACTGTGCTACACCTCCTCCTCCTGTTCAGCGCGCATGTCCTCGCTATTGAGGCAAAATGCTGCCCGCTTCCACAGCAGAATGGGGGGGGGGGCCCAAACCACATTGGGCTCCATGCAGTCTGGCAGCACAGCACAATTTGTCTTCCTCCCGTAGCCTGGAGCCAAGTCGCTTTTGGAATCTGTGTGATGTACAGCAGGTTTGGAGGCTTTGAGCTTCATCCTGATCATGGGAAAACCTGCTTCTACCTTCAATATTAGTTCTAGCCTCAATATCAAACCAAGTTTGGATATTCACATTTAGCCCAGCATCACGTTACAGGCGCAGCATCATGTGACGCGTGGATCAGTCCTTGTGAACAGCTCCATGGCAACAGGGATGAAAGACTGACGGCCCTGGTGTGTGTGTGTGTGTGTGTGTGTGTGTGTGTGTGTGTGTGTGTGTGTGTGTGTGTGTGTGTGTGTGTGTGCGATAAAACCCGCTGCTAATAGTGAGCGTCGTTAATCACTGGCCGCAAACACGATCCACGCTCACGTAAACAGGCTTTATTCAGGAGAGAGGACCAGTGAGACACGCTCGCGCAGTGAGTCCAGCGTGTGTGAACCGGAGCTCTGGTGTAAAACGAGTGTGCGATGTGCATTTTAACGCCAGCGACAGGGGAATTTAAGCTGAGCTCAAGCTCTAAATTTCAGGTGTGAACGACAAGCGCTGCATGTTCACTGCACAAGCAGGAAACAGGCGAAACACAGGAATGTGCAAATGCTCCATCACTAAACCAACCCGACGTCTCATCAGGCTCCTGATTCTCACTGCAGGGAAGCTTTAAAGATGCTGAAGATGGAAAACAGACACAAACAAACAAACCCTCAGTGCAGATTTCTGCTCCATCACAGTCACACTATTCTGAGGACACCTGTGTTCTGAAGTGTGGAGCTGAAAGTCCACATCCATTCGTCGCCTCCCAGCTCCCTGTTTCCTTTCAGGCAGTGACTGAGATCTGGCGCATTCACAACAACCTTTTATTGCTGTTCGGGGAAATTCTGCGAAGTCGGAAACAGAGCAGAGGCTGTTTTTGCTAGAAACACAGCAGCGCCTTAAATCAAATCCCCACAGCCCCAGTTCATTCTGTCCTTTGCGTTGGATTCATCCTCAAATGAAGCAAATAAAAATGCAAACGCAGACTGAAGAGAGGAACTGTCTAAAACCTTCACAATCACATCATGTCTGAACTTCACTGCTGCGTCCAATGATCCGTCCAGAAACAGATTAGTGGCGTCAGTCACAGTCGTTGACTGAATCCATCATGTTGAAGCTCCAGCTTCTGTTCTTCACACGTGGCTTCAGCAGAAGCTGATGCTGAGTTCAGGGGAGACGCTTGAAGTAAAGTTAATGAAACACAGGCAGATGAAAAAGAAAACGAAGAGGAGACGATGAATCAGTTTGACGCGAGGCTCATTAACGTTCCAGCCACGTGTGCGGGTGGGTTCTGGCGCCATCTAGTGGCCAGAACCAGCTCCTGCGCTGTCCTTAAGATACGTCCTTAAACTATTAGAGATAATGAGGAGACAAGAGCTTCGGTAGTTAGACAGTGAGAATGAATTTAAGAGGATGCAATTTTACCTTTTTAAAGGTCGTACAAACCAGAGGTTGAAATCTCTGCTGAGCTTTTGAGCTCTTGTTTTTTAACTATTGTTATCGTCATTGTTCACCCGGTTATAATCCAGGTTTCCTTCTTTGTATTAATCTTTATTGGCCCCAGGTGATGACTGTCTGAAGGTGGTGTCTGTCCCGGTCCCACCCACCCGCGGCCTGTGTTTTATAGCCGCGTTTAATTATTGACTCTGGTTCTCGGGCCACAGCGGTGTCGGTTTCAGAGGCTCCACGTTCAGGGATCAACTGGATCTGGAGGGAACCATGTCGGGGATGAACGGTGACCAGCTGCATCGCGCCACCTTGGGCGTCTACGCGGTGAGTACGTCTCCCACCGGGTTTAGGAGACGCTGAGTGCAGCTCCTCTGTGATGTAAACGTTTGCGTGGTTCCGTCAGGGAGCTGGGACGTCCGCGCTCCGGTGTCGGAGCAGACTGTGCTCATGAACACAGACTGAATTAAAGACAGATCCCATTGATTCTCCTTCAGGAGGCTCCTCGCGCCGCCGCGCTTTAAACATTCAGCAGAACCTGTTGTGTGTATTTTGTGCTTCTCTTCCCTCAGAGCTTGATGGACGAGTTCAATCCCAGCCTGCAGAAACTGGTTTCACTGGGAAACAGCTACGTTCAGGCCTACAAGGGTGAGGAGGAAGCCATTTACACTCATATCTTTATAGACGCCATAAACTAAACAAACTGTACAGAATATGAAGTTGTCGTACACGTGTTCCAAAGTCCACGCGCTCCTGAACGTCCTGGTGAAGCTGCAGCAGGCTGTGACGTCCTCATCTGACACAGTAACGAGCTCCAACCATGATTCTGCCACAGCTCCTCAGTCTGCGTTAAGCGTGGACGTGGAACTTCATTTTGCCCCCATTCGTCGTCATTAGAGCGCAGGTTCATAGGTTTTCATCAGTGACTCCATTAGGCTCAGCCTCGCGTGGTTGGACGAGCAGCGCAGATGTTTCCATCCAGCTGTGAAAACGTCCCTCTGTTCAGTTGCTAAGTTACTGATGCAGCAGCAGGTCGACTGTGATGATGAAGATCGAGCTTGGACGTTAGGAGACGGATCATCCACCAGAAGCAGCTTCTAATCCATCATAATTACATATGCTTGTGTTTCAGCTCTGGCAGCCACCAGCGAGGCCTACTTCAGGGCCCTGTCCAAAATCGGAGAAAAGGCTTTCCACACCGTGTCCTCACAGCCCATAGGTACGTGTGGAGCTAATGGAGCTTCCATCAGTCCAACCTGAACGTGTTCTTCCACGTCATGAAGGAAACAAAACCTTCCTGCTTCCTAGTCTGATTATTGGACGTCTGTAGTGGTTTCACACTAACGTGCAGCATATTGTGGGTCTGAGCGTTTCCTCTGCCGGCAGAGAGCATGAATAATGCAGGACGACAGGCTGTGCTCTGTTCACTGGAGTCAGAGCGAGCTGTGTCAGGTTAAAGAGCTGCAGGTGATACTTCGTTACTGCTCTGGGGCTGTGCACTTAAACATTTAGGGAAATTAGGCATGAACGAAGGAAACGGAGCCCTGCTTTACTCACCGGCGTCGCATCACAGCAGAAAACGGAGCGGCTGTAACGTGAACCAGGTTTCATAACAGCTGCCAAGCACGTCGGTGCCTCACACCAGGAGGAGGGGGCAGTAAAAACAGCAATTACTGCAATACACACAAGAAAAGCAGCAAAACACAGTGAAGCTCTATTATTTATAGCGCCGCTCCACAGAGGCCGCAGGCAGACGTTTGGCCGTAAACACAGATCAGCGCTGGAGTCTCACTGCTAAATATGCAGGTCCCCAACAGACAGTTGGAGGTCGTGACTGTTCAACAGGACACACGGCTGCTGCGATGTGGACGGCTCTGTTTAAATACTGGCTGATGAAAGTAATCACATGCTACATAATAATATAATGAAGACTATTGTCTATTAAACCTCACTAAGCCGTCATCATATCAGTAATTTTTGAAATCACAGCAAAGAACACGGTTTGAAAGAGGTTTAAAAGTCTTTTTCTGAGCTGTAAATGGAGCAGCTTTTACGTGATTCGACACAAAGACGAGTCTGTGCAGCGTGAAACCGTTTCTCTTTGTATCCGGAGGCTCCATCAATGTGCAGAGATGAGGAGGAAAACAAGGCAGGCCACAAAAGAGCAGAAGAGGAAGTGGTGAAACAAACAGTCTGTTTCTACACAACTGTAAACAGTCAATAAAACCCATTAAAGGACCACGAACCACAGCTCAGTTAAAAACAATCCATTCTAAATAACAAGAGTGAAGGTGACAAACCAAAGGTACAGGACGAGGAGCAGCAGTAAGAAAAGAAAAAACTGTGAATCAGCCCAAAAAAAACACACAAAGTCAATGTAACAAAAACTAAATCACCGAAGACACGAGCAGAAACAGTGATTAAACCACGATCTGTGCTTAAAGCAAAAGGAAGTGACTGAGGGGTCCGTCATTTAATGAAACGACCTGGAGATGTGCCTCTGGGCGGCAGAAACCCGTGAAACCAGTGAAACCAGTGAAACTGGTGAAAACGCACGGCGCTAATGACCAGTGAAGCTGGAAAACAGAAGTCAGGAGGTGACGCATGAAATGAAATGTGGAAATAAGAAAGAAACGCATCGATGCTGAGGAAACACTGAGGTGTGGGGCATTCAGGGACCCCACAGAGTGTAGGTCATCATCATTTCAAAAGAAAAGTGATGAATCATGATTTGAAAACAAAAATAGGAAGTGAAGCCTGGTTTTATTTACTGGTACATTATAGTACTGGATGAATATGATAATAATATGTGTGATGCATTTCAGGCGATGTCCTAATTCAGATCTCTGAAACCCAGAGAAGACTCACGTTGGAGCTGGAGGGTGTGGTGAGTGACATCCTCACAGTATTTATCTTGTTTTTATAAGTGTGTTTACAGTCATCTTGTCCCAGTTCCGCAGGTTCAACGCTGAGGTTCTTCAGGAGATGGACAATAACGTCCGACTGGACCAGGACTACATATCGGTGAGTGTCTGCGGGCGTCGTCCTCAGGTTTGCAGGTTTGCTCACTGTGAGCTAACGGCGGCGTCTGTGCTTCAGGGCAGCCTGAGGTTCTATGAGACGGAGGTCTACAGGCAGCGGGCCGCTCAGGAGGCGGCGCTGAGGCCCGGAGCCGCCCAGGTGCGTGTGTTCTGCCCCTCGGCCCGTTTGCAGCCTGCGTGGCCCGGCGTGAGCTGCATCTGTGCCCTGTCTCCTCAGGACGGCGGCCTCGCGGGCTTTCTGAGGCGCAGCCACCAGGAGGCGCTGCAGGAGGAGGAGCGGCGATATCGCTTCCTGGCTGAGAAGCACTGTGGGCTGCTGCAGTCCATCGCCCAGCTCATGAACAAGGTGAGGAGGCTGTTCATGCTGGTGCTGCATGCTTTGGGTTTGAGAGGAAGACGATCACGTCGCACATTATCGGGTGTCAGGAGGTTTTATCACCTCATTCCCTCATTCACCGTGAGCAACAAACACACAACCAGTAAATGTTTGACTGGTGATGTTCAGCCCCAGTTCTGTTTGTTCATAGCTGTTATAATGAAGCCCACTGGGATTTCTGAGGGGAAATACAAGGTTCCTCCATCATTCATACAAACGCACCCGGGCAGCTGTTTGCTGTTTGCTGAATAAATCTGAAGATTTGCATCAGTTTGACTCATTTTTCATGTGATATTATATCTCACATCTCATTGTGTGTCCTATAAGTCCACAGAGTGTGTTGTGTCCTGCAGACAGGAGGTTCCCTGCAGCAGAGAGCTGATGCCTGGACCGCGGAGGTGAACGCCACCCGACACGTCGAGACCAGGCCCGGGTTCAGTAGCGCGAGCAGCTCTGTGAGTTCTTATGAGGTGCGTGAGGCTCTGAGTCAGATGAACCCTTTTAAAAAGTTACTGGATGTGATAAATACACCAGACAAATCGGAAAACATTTTGAGGCAGTTTGACTTTTATATATAAGTTTCCTCCTGATGTCAAGGAGCAGTGTGACTGTATTCTTGTGATCACAGCGCCCTCTGGTGGTTAGATTCGATTTCAAATCACCAGATGAATTACAACGACGACGTGAAACACAATTTAACACATTCTTCAAAAAATATATATATATATAATTGTGAAAAGGCTTAATTGAAGCTTTTAATCTAGGGATTTACCATCTGTAGAGTAAATCCAGCAAACTGACATCTATCATGGATAATACACAAACCTCAAGTCAAGGCTGCAATTACTATTCAGGACAACAGCAGCGGCGCCCCTCAGATAAACCCTGTCAGCGTCCGCGTGTTCGGCGCTGGAAGGCGACACGAACACGCCCACGTCCCGCGTTAATAACAGGCGGAGGATTAGCAGGACGCCGTGTTTGTTCTGGCCCACGAGGGGATTTAGGAGCGGGACAGGGCGGCTGCGAGCGGAGGCTTCGTGTTCGGTCACGGCGGCACGTGGCATCGAAGCAGCACCGAAGCAGCATTGAAGCAGCACCGAAGCAGCATCAAAGCAGCATTGAAGCAGCATCGAAGCTGCAACGAAGCAGCACCAAAGCTGCAACGAAGCAGCACTGAAGCAGCATCGCAGCTGCTTCGAAGCAGCACGTTGTGTCCCGTCGTCCTCCTCGACACACGTTCCCCCCTCGCGAATGTCTCAGGCGGTGGAGAACAGAGGATGAGACGCTGGAAGAGGGACCAGCGGAACATAACTGAAGTGGCTGATCTCAACAAATCCTACCAATGGCTTGAAAGGGCTGGGCTGAAGGACAGCACAGAGGCACTCATCCTGGCTGCACAGGAGCAGGCCCTGAGCACCAGAGCCATAGAGGCCCAGATCTACCACACCAGACAAGACCCAAGGTGTAGACTGTGCAAAGAGGCCCCAGAGACGGTCCAGCACATAACTGCAGGGTGTAAGATGCTGGCAGGCAAAGCATACATGGAACGCCATAACCAAGTGGCTGGCATAGTATACAGGAACATCTGCGCGGAGTATGGACTGGAAACCCCAAGGTCAAAGTGGGAAACACCTCCCAAGGTGGTAGAGAACGAGCGAGCCAAGATCCTGTGGGACTTCCAGATCCAGACTGACAGAATGGTAATGGCGAACCAACCAGACATTGTGGTGGTGGATAAAGAGCAGAGGAAAGCCGTAGTGGTGGATGTGGCAATACCAAGCGATGGCAACATCAGGAAAAAGGAACATGAGAAACTAGAGAAATACCAAGGGCTCAAAGAAGAACTGGAGAAGGCTTGGAAGGTGAAGGCCACAGTGGTGCCTGTGGTGATCGGAGCACTAGGGGCTGTGACCCCCAAACTGGAGGAGTGGCTACGACAGATCCCTGGAAAAACATCCGAAATCTCAGTCCAGAAAAGTGCAGTCCTAGGAACAGCAAGGATACTGCGCAGAACCCTCAAGCTCCCTGGTCTCTGGTAGAGGACCCGAGCTTGGAAAGTGGATGAGACCACCCGCGTGGGGTGAGAATAGAGTCGAAGCTGCACCGAAGCAGCCTGTTGTGTCCCGTCGTCCTCCTCGACCCCCCCTCCCCCGCCGCTCCCACTGAGGCCTCCCAGCGCGTGTGAGCTAACGGGTCATTATGGGCCGTGCAGGTCGGGCCGATGGAGGCGGGCGTCGCGCGGAGCAGAGCGGAGCCGGGCCTCGGCAGCGTCCCGTCCAGAGGTGAGTGGTCGCAAATGACCAGATTAGTTCCTGGTGTGATGAGCTTATCTGCATTTGAGCCTCATTCTGCGTTTTTCATTTTCGTGGGCCTCTGTGCTTCCTTATCTCGCATTAAGCCCGTCTTGCTTCATTCTCGTCTTTTGTCCTCTTTCGCCTGTGCTGAAAATAAACAACATCCAAATCCCTGAGCCTCTGAATACGTCTCGCGCTTTAAGTCTGCATGCGGCGGCCTTATCGTCCTTGGCGCCGCTCTGGGCCAACTGTTGTTTATGCTAATGACAAATCTGCCTTTGTCTTAATTTGATGAATGGCATCAAAGCAGCAGTCATTGTGCAGAAAGTGAGATATCAGGACTTGTGATGAGTTATGAGCACGACGCTGTCTGATGAATGCTTCACTGTCGCTTCTCAGCTCCGTCCCCTCAGGGGAGCCTGTCCCGGTCCGCGGGCGGGGCCCGGTCCATGCGGGCCCTGGTGGCCCACCAGCCGGCCGGCTCCAGCCCCACGCTGCTGCCCTTCGGCCGGGGAGAGACCATCGCCGTGAAGGTGCAGCAGCCGCGGAACGGCTGGTTGTACGGACGCGCCGACGGCAGCGCACGGTCAGAGACGCCCCCGCAGCCGAGTCTGTGCTGAGTCAATGTGGACGCGTGTTCAGGCAAACGCACGGGGGAGCAGCGCTTTGGGCTAAAACCAGTGTGTTTCTGCATGTTCCAGTCAGGGGTGGTTTCCAGCCTCCTTCGTGGAACCAGTGGAAGATCCTCCAGAGTCAATGAGCTCCAGGTAAGAACGCGTTCAACCAGTGTCTGAGCTGCTGCTGTGGATCAGAGCAGAAAAACGTCAGACATCACCAGGAAGGACTTAAAGTGTCTGTCTGCTACTGATGCAATGGATGCATCATCTACATTCATAAATGAATGGCAGAGCCTCTGATCGTTTGTCCCTATTGTTTTATGGGGCAAACTGTTTTGAAAGAGGGTCAGTGTGAAACTCCA